>NC_064638.1:928528718-928831749 GCF_023864345.2 Schistocerca serialis cubense
TCTCAATGAACAGCAGTGATGTACGAAATATGAAAATGTGAGTCCCATTTTAACGAGCACACCAATTTTGGTATCAGATGTGCAACTGTCTAGTTTCCCAGCGCAGAGTGATTATGCAGACAAAAGCGAGGGAAGGGCTAAGCCCAGTTCCAGCATCCAGGCTGTTCCTGTCGAAGGACCCGTCGAAATTATATTAATATCCACACTCGATGATCGGACTGTCTGCCCTCATTACGTGGGACACTGCGGAATTTGTCCAAACATATGAGCACAGTCCGGTGATCAGGAGTTGTTATATTTCATTTACTTATTTATCAACATTTTATGCATTTCAGTATAGCAATTTAGTCAGTTTTATAAAAAATCATTTTTCTCTCATCTGTTGGCTCAGAACTTCTTCGTCCTTTGCATCTCATCATTCTTTCTTCGTCTGAAATCACTCTTCTCATTGTTTATTTGTTGACCTTGGTTTGTAGTGCACCTTTTTTGGTTTTTGAATTTCTGTATTTTGTCTGATTTGTTTTCTAGATCTTATTTCTCTATCGTTCCAAGGTTAATTGCACATTATTTCAATATTTTCAATGCGTTTTTTTTATTATAGACTCATTTGACGTTATGGGTTCTTTAGTGCTGGAAGTTTTATACCTGCCACACATTCTACAGTTTTTCATGGTTTTTGATGATGTTGCTTTTCTTTCCGTTGTTTTAGGCGTTTAAAGCACTTATTTCCTTTGCTATTTCTGTTTTTAAAAAGAAACAGAGTCTTGCACAAGGAGAAATTTCACTCAATTTTTTTAGCAAGCGCGGAAAGTAAGATTTTCTTTAATAATTCTTTAATACTTTTCTTTCACATATTGGTGCCCATAGTCATGGGACATCGCCCACACATGGAGCCAACATTCATTTGAATTCGCAAGGAGCAAACGTAAGCATGTCTGGCGGACAAATCACGGCCGGTGAATTTGCGGATCTGGACGTATTTTGACGTTGCGAAACAAGAAACGAAACATGTAAAAGGTATGGTGGGCAATGGCTGTAACACATACGAGTACATACAAATACTCCAGTCTCAGACAATCTATTGCGTAGCACTGATAGTAACAATACGTGGTCTGGAAAATTCGTCTAGGACCAGTCTCCGTTTGGTTTAATGCACCCTTTACTTTACATAAGATAAATTCACTGCAGAAAAATCCCAAAATCAGTTGGAGATGTGTGTAAGCCACAAGTTTTGCAGAACAGAGTTAAGAGAAAAACGTTCTAAAAATGTATTCATAAATATTATGTAGCATGTGATTAAATTTGTATTTGAATGAAACTGTGTGTTACTTGGATGGAACACGGAAACTATCACTCACGGATAAGAAGATGCTTTACGACCTAGTCTACCCAACAAGTCGAACATATAACGTTGTTGTTGGCTGATAGTAACTTTATGAAATTAATTCTTAAGACATTACATTGCTAAACTTTTCTCTACTTTGCATATAAATTGTCTGCTCACAGACAGTTACAGACGTTTCTGTCTATAATCTCTATTTTCTAACATGCTTCTTCAATTTCCAGCAACCAACAAAAACAGTAATTCGAGTAATACCAATTGCAACATTTCAAAAACGAAATTAGTTAGCCTGCTTTATAATACTCGTAGACAGAAGACGTAATTCACTATACCTTGCATCCAGCAACTAAGTTTTCAGTCACAGTAAAAAGACCTTATGCTCCTGATGTTTTGGAAATCTTAGAATACAATGCAAGCCTTTGTCAGGATTCTCCATCGTCGCAAAATTCTCGGAATATCAAATGGCAAGAGGTGTATGGCAAGAACTTGGGTGAATCACGCTTTATTGCGCAAGTAAGCAAATACATCAATAAAAGCAAAGCACAGTTATAGAATGAATAAAAATATATTCATCAATAATCAATCTTTTTTTTAGATAGGTGCGTGTGTTTATGCCATAATAGTTACGTCTCCGAAAAGAGGTGCAGCAATTGTGTAAATCTTTGGTTGCCATGCAGTGAAATTGCGATTTTTGTGTTTGTGATTCCACAAATGTATTTCCTGCTAGTAAAGTTACAAGAAACTCAAGAACTTATGAGTTACTCCACTGTTCCTGAGACACAGTGTTTTGAAATATCCGACCTGGCAGTACAAGCGACAAAGAAATCTGGGTTTCGAAAAGACAACCAAAACAAAGCTTCGTTGGTGACAATGTGTGGTCGGTCTACCGGTGTCGGTTCTAGTGCCCTATGATGTTTGGTCGAAATACCGACAAGCAACGGAGCCGTAACAAAATTTGGACCAATGTTGGTTCCAGTGCTATTTCGTCGATTCACACAATGAAACAACACTGTTGGCGCCAACGTGTGAACCCAGCCTAAGGACCATGAAGATAAGATGCGAAAAATTAGGGGTCGTACGGAGGTTTTTAAGCAATCGTTTTTTCCTCGCTCTATTTATAAGCGGAACGGGAAAGGATATGACTAGTGGTGGTAAAAGATACCCTCCATCAAACACCGTACGGTGGCTTCCGTAGTACGTAAATGTAGAAGAGTTACAAAACCTGGAAGCTGATTATAAACTGCCTGACAAGAAAAGTGTAGCATCCAGAATACGCAGTCGTTTGTCAACATAACTTCGTACACGTACACACCATCGGCGCCTAGAACCGCACGGCCACTCCGGCCGGCTGAGAATATAAAGGCCGTGAACAGCGTCATATGTTGAATGATTACTAAAGGATACGGGGATGCCGTGTACTCGTGCGAAACAGCATTACCAGCAGCTGACACTCTCCAGTATCGGGCTCTGGCATCCATTTTTTCCTGTTGGTGCGTGTCTTGATTATTCTACACTCTATCCTGAATATTCTGTCTATTTCTGCAGTTTTGAAAATGGTTAGATACGCATGTTGCAACTTTTCCGGCCAAATTATGGTACAAATAATTTTTTGCCCCACTGGGATCTAACCGGGTACCAGCAGGATTTAACGATCTCGCCCCATCGTAGATTATTCCCGCTTCAGCCGCTACAGGTACATGAAGTTCCGACAGGTGATGGCGCTGTACGTGGCGTACAAAATGGCATCACCAACGAAGGTGCGTTCCAAGCGGGGAGCTGCCATTGAGTTTCTTTTGGCGGAAAAACGGATCATCGCAGAGGTTCACTGGCTCTTCCAGAATGCCTACCGAGACTTGGCAATGACCAAAAGCACGGTGAGTTGTTGGGCGAAGCGTGTATCATCGCAGCGAGGTCGCGCAAACGTGTCCGATCTCCCACGTGCCGTCCGTCTGCATACTCCTGTGACATTTGCAGTGTTGGAACGCGTGGACACATTCATTCGAGGTGATCGACGGATCACAGTCTAACACCTCGCTGCTCAACTGGACGTCCCTGATGATACAGCTGACGCACTCGTCCACTAGTTGGGGTACTCAAATGTGTGTACTAACAGAAGACCATATAAAACAATGAAGAATCATCTGTGCGGAAACGCTTGCTCGTTACGAGGCTTATCGTGATAATTTTTTGTCGAACATCGTCACAGGCGATGAAACGAGGGTTCATCCCTTCGAACCGGAAACAAAAGAGCAATCCATGGCGTGTTGCCACACCAACTCTCCTCCGAACAAAAAGGTCAAGGCCGCACCTTCAGCAGATAAGAATCGTGGCGACGGTTTTCTGGGACTTTGAAACGTTTATTCTGTTTTATGTCCTCCTTCAGGGTCCAACGATCAACTCTGAAATGTATTGTTCTACCCTCAGTATTGAAACCTTCCCGTCTCCTCTATATCTCTTTTTCTGTTACGCAACCTTCCCTTCTACAATAACCTATGAAACCTTCCCTTAGGATTTCTATCTCTTGCTTAATAACAACAAATGAAATCTTCACTTAGAAATTAATTCTCTTTCTCAATCTTCGCATACAAATTTAAATGCTGCTTATTAAAAGTGATTTTCTGATTATTTCGACGAAACATAGAATGTGTCGGCGTCGTGGCCCTCAGTCGTTACCTGCAATAACCCAAAACTGTTCCTTACCTTTTTTACTGTTACTGGATCGCCATCTGACTGCTACATCGAACTGAGACATGAATATACTTACTCTGGTTTACTATACTCTATTAACTGCTGGTGGGCTGTCATAATAAGTGGCTGTATTTATTACCAAAGCTGACATTATTCTTTAATTAATTTGACTGAAGTTACGTAATTCATAGTTAAACTTTTTCTCGACAACAACAAAATTTTGCGAAGTTTTACGTTGATGGTTTATGAGATGGATTATAATCAGTAATGCAATATTGCTGGCAAAAATTAATTATATTTTGAATGAAATGATTTTACAAACGTTCAAATGGGACTTACTTTTTACAATAATCTTACAACTAGTAATGCGCAAACATACCTTCAGTAGCCTTGAATTTCTCAAAAAATTAATTCAATAATATCATCCGTTTATAATCTCTTGTAAATCATAGCTAATGGCTGGCAGGCACACCGCACCTCTCTACCTCTCGCTTCAGACCTGCTACCGACTCGCTTCATTTCTCGCTTACTACTGACTTCCTACGAACGCTAAAGTGCGGTCTCTCCTGCCAACAATGCTTTCTGGTGCAGACAATCCCTGCTACCATTACAAAATGTATCAATGCGCGGTCTTTCCCGCTCTTTTCTTAAAATGTATCCATACGCTGTCTCTCCCGCCCTTTTTAAAATTATATCAATGTGCGGTCTCTCTTGCCAACAATACTTTGGTGCAGACATTCCCTGCTACCACAATTATTTCGAACATGACAAATGTTAATTATTCCTACTTAATCCTATTAATAAAATATAAACATATTTCATAAAATGTGGTTTGACAATAGACAAGTGAAATATACAACATACAGTATCTACAGAAGAAGCTTGTTCGTCGCCACAAAAATGTCAACGAACTTCTATTACCTCATGACAATGTTAGGGTTCACACAAGGCTGCATACCTGTAAAGGGTTCACGAAACTTCATTAGACTGGTCTTCCTCATCCAATCTACAGGCCGGATCTCGCAGCTTCCTACTTCCGTCTGTTTGGGACTGTGAAAGATGCACTCCTCCAGGAAGTATCTCTTGGATGATGTGAAGGTTATACTAATGCAGCAAGACGTTGGCTGCGACGTCGACTAGTAGAATGGTACTATGCTGGAATACAGGCCCTCCCAGTAAGGTAGCGTAAAGGTACTGCACTGAACGGAGATTCTTTTGAAAAATAGGGTTTTGTAGCCGAAAGGTTGGAAATAATATTATGTATTGGAATCCTGAATAAAACCAACTTACTTCCATAAGAAAGTCTGCATTACTTATTGAAAGCCTGTGGTGTGCGTACTGTAAGACCTTCCGTACACACACCATCAGATTGTTTGACTTGTCGCTCTAATGAAGTAGGCGAGTGTCAGCAATATGTCTCGTGGTCTTATCGTGGCGTGATTATCTTCTGCCGTCAGGTCAGACGATATAAATGCCACTTGCACGCTTAGAGTAGCAGATTGACAGTGACCAAAATTGACAATCTGAAGTTCCTTTGGTCTTGGTACGTTAATCTTATTCTCACATATCTCTGATACTTGACAAAGTGTCTACACATTTATCTTCATGGCTATGTACAGGAATATGATAATCTTCTTAGGTGCAGACTGGTGCAGACAAATGCAGACTCGTACAGATTAATGCAGACTGACTAATCGGAGGTCTGTACACTCGTTATAATACCTCGCGCGTTCAGGTATCACTGCGCGAGTGTGATCCGTGAGGAGAAAAGGTTCTACGTTAGCAGCAATCTCATTGGCTGCGTTACATATTAATACGCGGATCGGCGGAAGCAGAATTTGGTCCGCCTCTAAGGCAGTGCCATCCCGTAGTGCGGAGACGGACGAGCGCTGCGCCTGCGCTGTTGTGCTTAGCGAGGCGCGCTCTAGTGGGAAAGTTGTGTACGCGCTGACTACGCGGAACTATGTACACAACAAAGCCTCTCGTAGAACACTAGTATTTTCACTTTTTCAAATAAAAACTAATGTTGGTATTGTTGTTTTATCGGGCGAACTCTCCAGGCGTGCAAGAAGTTAGAGCGGATGCTCGCGTGAGGGCGGGAGGTTCCGGCAGAGTCGCTGAGCCGCGGACTCGGTCACAGCTGCCGACGGGCCAAGTGAAGTCGAACCAAGGCAAGCCGAGCAGACGAGCATCTGGGATTGTGTTTCGAGGGCGAGCGCGGCCACCCGATACGGGCGGCGGCTAGGGTTACGCCGGCCAGCGCTCACAGGCGCCGCGCCGCGCCGCTGCCCACCTGCCCGGCGGGCCAGCTGCCCGGGGGCCCGGCGTCGCAACCCGACCTCGCAACAGGCGCACACGCGCTTCCTCCGTAGGTCGCAGCCACAAAGAACACGTTCGTATTTTACCCTTCCGTCTCGGTATTCCTCTTGTGATTCCCTTGTCAACCTGATAGGGAAGGAGTACAGATTCTTCTTTCGTAAGTGTCTCTGAGCTACCAATACTCCGGACACCGTGTTGGCTATTTTTATCGTCCGTCATAGTCGCTCGTACTAAGATTAAAATACTAACCAAACTGCCTCTCACGATAGCAGTAAGTAAACTCTTGTTGCTGAAATTTTAAATTTAGCATTTGAGAAATCCTTCACGCAGGAGGATCGTACAAACATACCGCCGTTTGAGTATCGTACAGATTCCCGTATGGAGGTCATAGTGATAGACATCCCTGGGATTGTGAAGCAGCTGAATGGGTTGAGAATAAATAAATCGCCAGGTCCTGGTGGGATTCCAATTCGGTTTTACAGATATTACTCTACTGCATTGGCTCCTTACTTAGCTTGCATTTATCGCGAATCTCTTGCCCAACGTAAAGTCCCGAGCGACTGGAAAAAAGCGCAGGTGACGCCTGTATATAAGTAGGGTAAAAGGACGGTTCCTCAAAATTACAGACCAATATCCTTAACATCGGTTTGTTGTAGGATTCTCGAACATATTCTCAGTTCGAATATAATGAATTATCCTTGAGACAGAGAAATTGCTGTCCATGCATCAGCAGGGCTTTAGAAAGCATCGCTCCTGCGATACGCAACTCGCCCTTTTTTCACATGCTATCTTGCGAACCATGGATGAAGGGTATCAGACGGATGCCATATTCCTTGACTTCGGGAAAGCGTTTGACTCGGTGCCCCACTGCAGACTCCTAACTAAGGTACGAGCATATGGGATTGGTTCCCATGTACGTGAGTGGCTCGAAGACTTCTTAAGTAATAGAACCCAGTACGTTGTCCTCGATGGTGAGTGGTCATCGGAGGTGAGGGTATCATCTGGAGTGCCCCAGGGAAGTGTGGTAGGTCCGCTGTTGTTTTCTATCTACATAAATGATATTTTGGATAGGGTGGATAGCAATGTGCGGCTGTTTGCTGATGATGCTGTGGTGTACGGGAAGGTGTCGTCGTTGAGTGACTGTAGGAGGATACAAGATGACTTGGAACAGGATTTGTGATTGGTGTAAAGAATGGCAGCTAATTCTAAATATAGATAAATGTAAATTAATGCAGATGAATAGGAAAAAGAATCCCGTAATGTTTGAATACTCCATTAGTAGTGTAGCGCTTGACACAGTCACGTCGATTAAATATTTGGGCGTAACATTGCAGAGCGATATGAAGTGGGACAAGCATGTAATCGCAGTTGTGGGGAAGGCGGATAGTCGTCTTCGGTTCATTGGTAGAATTTTGGGAAGATGTGGTTCATTTGTAAAGGAGACCGCTTATAAAACACTAATACGACATATTCTTGAGTACTGCTCGAGCGTTTGGGATCCCTATCAGGTCGAATTGAGGGAGGACATAGAAGCAGTTCAGAGGCGGGCTGCTAGATTTGTTACTGGTAGGTTTGATGATCGCGCGAGTGTTACGGAAATGCTAAAGGAACTCGGGTGGGAGTCTCTGGAGGAAAGGAGGCGTTCTTTTCGTGAATCGCTACTGAGGAAATTTAGAGAACCAGGATTTGAGGCTGACTGCAGTACAATTTTACTGCCGCCAACTTATATTTCGCGGAAAGACCACAAAGATAAGATAAGAGAGATTAGGGCTCGTACAGAGGCATATAGGCAGTCATTTTTCCATCGTTCTGTTTGGGAGTGGAACAGGGAGAGAAGATGCTAGTTGCGGTACGAGGTACCCTCCGCCACGCACCGTATGGTGGATTGCGGAGTATGTATGTAGATGTAGATGTAGGTAGAATGGGACTAGATGCAACATTATAGACCAGTCTCAATTACTCCCGTCTATCAAAGGACACTGACTTATTTCGAGCTCGGCTATAGTGACATAAACTCCTTGACAAAAAAAGTGAAGCACTCAGAAAAGGAGGAGGAAACTAAATGAAACTCCACGTGCTGAGAGGATATACGAGATGTGACCAGAAAGTGACAGGAATTTTTCTTTTTCTTAAAGTATCAAAATAGTACCTCTCAGATATAATTCACTTGCGCCAGCGCTTTCTCCAATCTTGGAAGCACTTCTGAAACTCACATTTCGTTATGGTGCGCAGCACCTTCAACCATTCTGTGTTTATCTCATAAGTGGTGAAAAAACGAAGTCATTTCATGGCTGTCTTCAGCCTCGGGAATAGAAAGAAGTCACAGGGGGCCGTTTCCGGTGAATACGGTTGCTGAAGTAACGTAACGATTTTGTTCTTGCCATAAAATTACGAACAAGCATTGAGGTGCGAGCGGCAACATTATCGTGATGGAATTTCCACGAGTGGTTTTGCCACACTCCTACTCGCTTTCTTCGGTTCGTTTCACGAAAAAGGCGGATAACTTCCAGGCAGTGCTCCATATTGACTGTACAACCACAAGGAAGGAACTCATGATGCACTATCACACTACGATCTAAGGAAACACTGAGAACAACATCCACATGTGATCGAACTTGTTGAATCTTTTTCGGTCTTGGCTCTTCAGGCAGTTTCCATTGAGACGATTGGGCCTTGTTTCGACATCATACCCGTATACCCGTGTCTCGTAACCTGTTATAAACTTCTTTACCTCTGAATCGTTTTCGACTTCGTTCAGCAGTTCCCGAGCGATGTCTACGCGACGTCATTTTTGTTTGAAATTCAACAGTTTCGGAACAGACTTTGCTGCTACACGTTTCGTGCCCAAAACAATCGAAAATATTGCTTGACAAGAGCCGACATCGTCAGCAAACTCTCTGATAATGATCTGGTGATTTTCCAAATCATTTTCTGTACTTCTTCCACGCTGCCGTCAGTAATTGATGTACTAGGGTGACCAGGGCAGTCGTCATCTTCAGTGTCATCTCGACCCTCTATAAAACGTATATACCACTCGTAAACTTTTGTCTTATTTATAACAGTCAACATTTTGAATGCGGTGCTACACTTTGTTCTGTTTTTCGAGCAAAATTTAATACAAGTTCTTTGATCCATCTTTTTCGTCGAGCACTCGAAAACACGTGTAACCTTTCCGGCTGGCAACAGTAAACCAAATATTTAAAACAGTTGAAAAGCAAACGTACTTCAGGAGTATGTGTACTAACAAGATAAAGTTTTGAAAATTGGATGCACGAAATTAAAAAATTACCGTTACTTTATGATCACACCTCGTATTATTTCAGTGATTAAAAAAATCGAGTCAAATATACGGCCGGCCGAAGTGGCCGAGCGGTTCTAGGCGCTACAGTCTGGAACCGCGGGACCGCTACCGTCGCAGGTTCGAATCCTGCCACGGGCATGGATGTGTTTGATGTCCTTAGGTTAGTTAGGTTTAAGTAGTTCTAAGTTCTAGGGGACTGATGACCTCAGAAGTTAAATCCCATAGTGCTCAGAGCCATTTTCAAATATACGAAGAACGTAGCAGTATGAGCCCAGTTATCAGTACGACACTGCACAACTCTGCCCTGGATGCATGCACTAAAGGTGTCATGGAGTACTGACATCCTCTTCTGACGCTGGCGTACACTGTTGTAACTGGTCCTGCGTACTGCCACTGCGACGGAGTTGACGTCCGTTCTGAATCCACATAAGTTGTATTGGCGACAATTTTAAGGAACTCCTTGGCCGAGAGAGTGCCTCAACATCACGCAACCAGGTCATTGAGACACGTCTCATGGTGTGGACAAGCGTACCCTGATGAAAAATTGTGCCACGATACTGTCGTATGAGAGATAACACACGAGGACGCTGGATGACCGTCACGTACCGTTGTGCCTTCAGAGTTCCCTCAGTATCACCAGCCGCGACTCGAAGTCATACCCGATGGCTCCCCACACCATGACGCCAAGGGTAACACAGCTGTACCTCCCTAGGTCGCTGCCATACTTGTCTACGATGGTCACCCAGACTAGTGCAGAACCATGCGACACCATTCGTCTGCAGTCCGTGCTTTTCGGTAACGGCACCACTCCAAATTCAGTCGTGCGTATTGTGGTATTAATAACAGCCTAAGCAAAGAAGGGGAACCAGAAAGGTGGAAGGAGTATATAGAGGGTCTATACAAGGGCGATGTACTTAAGGACAATATTATGGAAATGGAAGAGGTTGTAGATGAAGATGAAATGGGAGATATGATTCTGCGTGAAGAGTTTGACATAACACTGAAAGAGCTAAGTTCAGGCGAAGTTCCCTCAGACTTTAAGAAGAATATAATAATTCCAATCCCAAAGAAAGCAGGTGTTGACAAATGTGAAAATTACCGAACTATCAGTTTAATAAGTCACAGCTGAAAAATACTAACGCGAATTTTTTACAGACGAATGGAAAAACTGGTAGAAGCCGACCTCGGGGAAGATCAGTTTGGATTCCGTAGAAATGTTGGAACACGTAAGGCAATACTGACCTTACGACTTAGAAGAAAGATTAAGGAAAGGCAAACCTACGTTTCTAGCATTTGTAGACTTAGAGAAAGCTTTTGACAATGTTGACTGGAATACTCTCTTTCAAATTCTGAAGGTGGCAGGGGTAAAATACAGGGAGCGAAAGGCTATTTACAATTTGTACAGACACCAGAGGGCAGTTATAAGAGTCGAGGGGCATGAAAGGGAAGCAGTGGTTGGGAAGGGAGTGAGGCAGGGTTGTAGCCTATCTCCGATGTTATTCAATCTGTATATTGAGCAAGCAGTAAAGGAAACAAAAGAAAAATTCGGAGTAAGTATTAAAATCCATGGAGAAGAAATAAAAACTTTTGAGGTTCGCCGGTGACATTGTAATTCTGTCAGAGACAGCAAACGACTTGGAAGAGCTGTTGAACGGAATGGACAGTGTCTTGAAAGGAGGATATAAGATGACCATCAACAAAAGCAAAACTAGGATAATGTAATGTAGTGGAATTAAATCGGGTGATGCTGAGGGAATTAGACAAGGAAATGAGACGCTTAAAGTAGTAAAGGTTTTGCTATTTGGGGAGCAAAATAACTGATGATGGTCGAAGTAGAGAGGATATAAAATGTAGATTGGCAATGGCAAGGAAAGCGTTTCTGAAGAAGAGAAATTTGTTAACATCGAGTACAGATTTAAGTGTCAGGAAGACGTTTCTGAAAGTATTTGTATGTATTTCCCACCATGTATGGAAGTGAAACATGGACGATAAATAGTTTGGACAAGAAGAGAATAGAAGCTTTCGAAATGTGGTGCTACAGAAGAATGCTGAAGATTAGATGGGTAGATCACATACCTAATGAGGAGGTATTGAATAGAATTGGAGAGAAGAGAAATTTGTGGCACAACTTGACTAGAAGAAGGGATCGGTTGGTAGGGCATATTCTGAGGCATCAAGGGATCTCCAATTTAGTATTGGAGGGCAGCGTGGAGGGTAAAAACCGCAGAGGGAGACCAAGAGATGAATACTCAAAGCAGATTCAGAAGGATGTAGGTTGCGGTAGGTACTGGGAGATAGGATAGAGTAGCATGGAAGCTGCATCAAACCAGACTCAGGACTGCAGACCACAACAACAAGAAATACATGCGCTACCAGGCCTGGTAACAACACTAGACACGAACAAAACTAAAGCAATCTGTGGATCATTCCACCTGACTCAGAGACCTGAAACTAATCATTTACATACGCGTCGATGGTGTGTAAGTGTACGAAGGTACGAAGTTACGTTGACATCAGTTTTACTTTTTTTCTTGGATAGTGTACAACCCTCTTTCGGATCGGATCTTGCAGCTCTCCATACTTTCCGCGCTTGCCAAGAAAGATTGGATTGGAATTTCGCCTTGTGCAAGACACCGTTTGTTTAGTTTTGCTTGACCCAAACAGCTAAAAACAGCGATAGCAAAGGAAATAAGTGATTTAATACACCTAAAACAATGGAAAGCGAAAGTACATCGTCAGACACAATGACAAGCTGTAGAATGTGTGGCAGATATAAAACTACCAACGAAAAACTAAGCTGTAGCGTCATATGAGACAGTAACAAACACAACGCCCTGAAAATAGCACAGAAAGTGCCGAAACATGTTCGCGGTTTCCACACCAGATGTCTCATGAAACATAAACAGAACCAAACAGGCATATTGTGTGCCGATTTTTCCAAAGAATTTCCAAACGTAGTCATGAAACTGCCTGACAAGACAGGTACGAGTTTTCTGGAGTTACTTCGTTAATATGTAATTGTCCCGAAAAAAAAACTAATAGAATTCAGCTCGCTGTCCTAGACAGTTTGTATTCATCAGAAACAAACGCTTAGTCTGGTGTACCGGAAGCATGCATGACAAGAACGTAAGGATTTTTTCATTTTTTTTATGACGATTGCCACAGCCACGAACTTATTAAAGCCAACACCATTTTCCACCTTAGCTATTATATAGTCAGTCACTTATTTCACATGATCAGCTGATTTACACTGTTTGCCATCTTCAAGTGCTGCCTTATAAATATGGGTAGAACTACGAGGATAGCAGTAAGCACTTGAAGATGCAAAACGGCCTAAATCAGATGATCGTGTGAAACACGTGACTCTGATTCTATAATAGCCAAGGTGGAAAACTGAATCGTCTTTTAATGATACGATCGCCCTTATACTGACTGCACATGATGGACTCTAACTCCATAGACAGAATTTCGTAAGATGTTTCGGGATATTTTCTGAGTGTTTGATGCAAGTGACCTACAATATACGGTGGTTTGTTACAGAGTGACAGCACCCCATTTTATTTTTTACTCTGTTTATCTTTGTATTTGTATTGCGCTGAAAATATCTGCATAACAGTGCAAACGTCGACGGTATGCGCAGTGTATCTCGTTTGCAAACAAACATGTTTCGTTCACTTACGTTAATTGCTATTGACAATACATATGCCCACTTTACACTTCAAGCTACTGCTCGGTTCTGTCTCTGGTTTGCTGTAGGAAAGGTGTTGTATTACTGTGTATTGCGTTGTACGTTTTGGTGACCGCGTATTACAGGCTTTTTCACTGATGTGAACGTATTTTCATTGAAACAAAGGTAATTAGATTGACAAACCGTATTAATCATAATTAGGAGGACGTGCTAATATAAATTCCTCCGAGTTTTTTATGTAAAAACTCATAAAGCTTTTTGAATAAAACAAACATTATTAACATTCTACATCTTTATTCTTCCTATCTGCATACTTGCACTTCTCTGCCACTAGAGGGCAGAATTTTAGCATGTAACGGGTCAGTGTGTTACGTAAATATGTCGCTGCATGATAAAGAGCGTGCTGCAATCGAATTTTGAATTCGTGTTCGAAGATTTCGTCCGCATTTGGAGCAGCCACTCCTTCAGTATGACAATGCCAGACCACATACCACTGCTACATATGCAAAAATCCGACGCGTTGGGTTCATCGTCATCGATCACTTTCCATACAGTTTTCACATGACCCCATCCGAGTTTCATCTGTTTTCAAAACTTAAAGGACACCTTCGAGGACTTTACTTTTGATAGTGGTGGTGATGATGCGCAGGCAGAGGTGAGGCTGTGGCTCCATTCTACAGTGACGTTATCAACAAAGTGTTTTGCCGTTATGAGAAATGTGTTCGTCCCCAGGTGGCTATGTCGAGAAATAAATATGCAGACATGAAGAATAAATGTCTAGAATGGTAATAACATTTGTTTTATTTAACAAGCTTTAAGAGATTTCACATAAAAAATAGGAGTCATTACTTTACAACACGCCCTCGTACCGTATTACACAGTAACGAGCTGTCGTAGACCAATAGTACCTTTACTATGTTTCTCATAAAACATATATGAACCACATCCGTCATTTTTGTAGTGGTGTTCGGGTTCTCGAAATGTTGGACACTGATCAGTACCCTCAGATGACCCTGTTATATGCAAGAAAGATTCATCCTTGGTTGATTGTAAGGGTAATTTCGAACGAATTTGATCCAATATGCATTTGATATCACGAGTGGAAATGCGTCCTAAATGTGGATAAACGCAAAATAATGCACATTAATAGAAGAGAAATTAAGTATCTTCTGGATACAGAATTAATTATCTTCTATTGGACTTAGTTATATCATTAAATATTTAGACGTATTGCTACGAAGTGATTTAAAGTGAAAACTACAGATGGCAAATGGACGATTTAAATTAAATGGGAAGGTGCTGAGAACGTGTGGTATAGGTACATCCGCTCTTGAGTACTGTTTAATTCTTTGAATCCCGTCGATCTACTATTTTAATCTGATCTTCTGAGGATCCCAGAGACGTGATACTGGATTTGACTGAGATGCACAACATGTGATAGGACCAGTTTCGTTCTCTGTATACATAGGCCGCGCCGGATTAGCCGAGCAGTCTTAAGGCGCTGCAGTCATGGACTGTGCGGCTGATCCCGGTGGAGGTTCGAGTCCTCCCTCGGGCATGGGTGTGTGTTTTTGTCATTAGGATAATTTAGGTTAAGTAGTGTGTAAGCTTAGGGACTGATGACCTTAGCAGTTAAGTCCCATACATAAACTATTTGGCGGACAGCGTGGGCAGCAGTCTGCGGTTATTTGCTGATGGTGTTGTGGTGTACTGTCAGGTGTCGAAGATGAGTGGCTGTAGGAATATAAAAGATAACTGAAGACAAAATTTCCAGTTGGTGTTATGAATGGCAGCTAGCTCTAAATGTGGAGAAATGCAAACCAATGGGGATAAGCAGGGATATAAAACCTGTAATGCTCAGATACAGTACTACCAGCAGCCTGCTTGGCACAGTCAAGTCATTTAAATATCAGGACGTAACATTGCAAAGCGATATGAAATGGAATGAGCATGTGACAACTGCGGTAAGGAAGGCGATTGGTCGACTTCGGTTTATTGGGAGAATTTTAGGAAAGAGTGGTTCACCTGTAAAGGAGACCGCATATAGGACTATGGTGCAACCTGTTCTTGAACATGCTCGAATTTTTGGGATCCGTACCAGGTTGGATTAAAGGAAGACATCGGAGCAATTCAGAGTCGGGCTGATATATTTGTTACCGGTAGGTTCACACAACACGTAAGTGTTACGGAGATGCTTCAGGAACTCAGATGGGAATCCGTGGGGGGAAGATGGCGTTCTATTGAGAAAATTGAGAGAACTGGCATTTGTAGCTGACTGTCGAACGATTCTACTGCCGTCAACATATATTGCGCGTAAAGATCACGAAGATAAGATACGAGAAATTAGGGCTCATACAGGGGCATCTAGACAGTCCTTCTTCCCTCGCTCTATTTGCGAGTGGAGAGGGAAAGAAAATGACTAGGAGTGGTACAGGGTACCCTCCGCTACGCACCGTACGGTGGTTTGTGGAGTATCTACGTAGATGTAGATGTAGATGTGGATGAATCTCACTTCGGACTCTTTGGAAGTAACTTATTTTCGCGAAACACTGTAGGAAGATTTTAAAGAACAAGTTTTGAGACAGAACGTAAAACAGAATTTTGCTATCTCTTATTATGAAGCCTTGAAAGAACGATATGAAAATGTAAAACGAATTTTGATGCGTACAACGGCATATGATTATTCATTTCTTTCCTTCTTCGAATGGTTAATGGAACAGAATGGAACAAATTTCCCTCCAACGTGTACTGCACTCGTTTTCGGGGTATTTTTGTGGATGTAGATTCTGAATCTAAATTAAATGAGAATGCACACTTGGCGCAATAAACACTTGTTCTTGCAAACAAAGTTTACACTGCCTTGTTCACCAGGTCTTGTTCTGTAGACGCAAAATTTCCGTCTAGCACAACTGCAATTGTCGCATAATTCCAGTCAAAGGGGAAAGAATAAAATATTAAAAGGTTATCATGAAATACCTTACAGCATTTCTTCAATTTGGGTGCAGGCTTCTTATTTCTCCTATCCATTGTCATAGCTTTGTTGTGCCTGCATTTTACGGATATATCTATGGAAAAACGCTAATCAAAAATTAGGACGTTACATTTTGCCTTTTTCTGCAAAGGCAATTGCTTTGAATAGGTGGATAATCCACAGGGCTAAAAAGAAGTTGATCACGGCATTGTTTAGAAAGGCGTCGCCTAATATGGGGCCATATAATGGTCTGTGTATTAAAAAATATTTGATAACTTTACGGCAACCACTACTTCATTTGCAATCGACGCATGAATGCCATTGGTCTCATGTTACGGCCTTGCGCCGTTATGGCTTTGCGTTGCTGCAGTAGAAGAGTATCTGGTAAAGAAGCTGATCAGTCTATTAGCTAATCTGTGACGCAAGGCGCTCGATCAACTTGTTAATGAATATGGATGTTTAAGGTGCGAAATAATGCCGTTACACG
The DNA here is from genome assembly GCF_023864345.2 of Schistocerca serialis cubense. Taxonomy (NCBI): domain Eukaryota; kingdom Metazoa; phylum Arthropoda; class Insecta; order Orthoptera; family Acrididae; genus Schistocerca; species Schistocerca serialis. Next base: position 928,545,515 of record NC_064638.1, read on the forward strand.
CGTCGCCGAGAAAGAGTTATGGCACACATTAGTATGCCAGCATTATTAGCAGAGATTAACGACACATGCTGCTCGTGGTTCACCGTACGTAGCTCTGCGACGTCCTTGCAGTATCGGGAAACTAATTATGTTAAATTTTTTGCCCTGTGGGCGTTATATTAATTGCGTGATACTGCCTGTTGATTGTAATATGTTCCAATAATAAAAAGAGTTCGTTTACTTTACCTACCATGTTTTACTTCTGCGGCCATTGTCGACTAGACACGTGTACACGTGGATGAAGTGAAATGCCGGCCTATAATAAAATCCCTGATCATGAAGGAAAGCAACCATAGGAAATTCGTTTAAAGACGAAAACCCTTTAATACAAAAATTGTTTATCTTGTAACGTAATAGGCAGTATCATAAAATTCAACAGTGGCAATGTCAGTATTTCCAGGAGGACAGAAATTACGTTCGTCACGATTGTATTTTCACTCTGACACGCAGCACGCATTAAAATGACGCACACTACTTGAATCACAGATTGTCTTGATGTCATGCTACTTGTACATTGTTCAGTCGTTAGTCGAGAGATTACGGTGCAGACGATTTTCACGTGGCCACAAATGATTAAAGCATGGTAACCGAAAAGAGTATCAAAATTTTAACGCACATATTAGTCTGAAACACAAACTTTCTCCCGCTTTCAAGACTTGTAACGAAGAGGATGAAATATCGCAAATTGGATTGAAGTGTATCCGTACGTACATCCATCGATGCTGGCAGCTGCTTGGCAGTAAAGTGAAGTGTTATCTTTCACTTTCTACAAAATAGTTCGGCTGCCGATCGCAACTTCCGGGGAAGATTGATTGTTAGGACGATAAAGTACGTGGCAGAGATTCAAAGACCGCTATTGAATTACTTGCGAAACACAGGTTTCAAACGATTTGTTAGGCGTTGACCGCATTGTAAAACCAAAAGACCTCTGGTTCTTGAATTATTAGCATCAACAGAAACCAGAGTTGGGCTGGGGCCCTGTAACGCGTTCGAAAGATTCAAAGAAAAGAACTAGGAGGAGAGAACAGACTGTTACGGCTTAAACTGGCTGAACGTACGAGGAATACTACGCGAATGATGATCGATGTTGTGAGCAGGAGTGAAAGCACTTATTACCCAAGGACTGACAACCGAAGTTATTCACTAAATCTGAAAGCACAGTATCGCATGCGATCCTTCAGCAAAGAACGTTGGCTTTGCTTTCACTATCATGAAAGTTGCTATTTAGTGGATGTAATATTGTCTTATGTACACTCCTGGAAATTGAAATAAGAACACCGTGAATTCATTGTCCCAGGAAGAGGAAACTTTATTGACACATTCCTGGGGTCAGATACATCACATGATCACACTGACAGAACCACAGGCACATAGACACAGGCAACAGAGCATGCACAATGTCGGCACTAGTACAGTGTATATCCACCTTTCGCAGCAATGCAGGCTGCTATTCTCCCATGGAGACGATCGTAGAGATGCTGGATGTAGTCCTGTGGAACGGCTTGCCATGCCATTTCCACCTGGCGCCTCAGTTGGACCAGCGTTCGTGCTGGACGTGCAGACCGCGTGAGACGAGGCTTCATCCAGTCCCAAACATGCTCAATGGGGGACAGATCCGGAGATCTTGCTGGCCAGGGTAGTTGACTTACACCTTCTAGAGCACGTTGGGTGGCACGGGATACATGCGGACGTGCATTGTCCTGTTGGAACAGCAAGTTCCCTTGCCGGTCTAGGAATGGTAGAACGATGGGTTCGATGACGGTTTCGATGTACCGTGCACTATTCAGTGTCCCCTCGACGATCACCAGTGGTGTACGGCCAGTGTAGGAGATCGCTCCCCACACCATGATGCCGGGTGTTGGCCCTGTGTGCCTCGGTCGTATGCAGTCCTGATTGTGGCGCTCACCTGCACGGCGCCAAACACGCATACGACCATCATTGGCACCAAGGCAGAAGCGACTCTCATCGCTGAAGACGACACGTCTCCATTCGTCCCTCCATTCACGCCTGTCGCGACACCACTGGAGGCGGGCTGCACGATGTTGGGGCGTGAGCGGAAGACGGCCTAACGGTGTGCGGGACCGTAGCCCAGCTTCATGGAGACGGTTGCGAATGGTCCTCGCCGATACCCCAGGAGCAACAGTGTCCCTAATTTGCTGGGAAGTGGCGTTGCGGTCCCCTACGGCACTGCGTAGGATCCTTCGGTCTTGGCGTGCATCCGTGCGTCGCTGTGGTCCGGTCCCAGGTCGACGGGCACGTGCACCTTCCGCCGACCACTGGCGACAACATCGATGTACTGTGGAGACCTCACGCCCCACGTGTTGAGCAATTCGGCGGTACGTCCACCCGGCCTCCCGCATGCCCACTATATGCCCTCGCTCAAAGTCCGTCAACTGCACATACGGTTCACGTCCACGCTGTCGCGGCATGCTACCAGTGTTAAAGACTGCGATGGAGCTCCGTATGCCACGGCAAACTGGCTGACACTGGCGGCGGCGGTGCACAAATGCTGCGCAGCTAGCGCCATTCGACGGCCAACACCGCGGTTCCTGGTGTGTCCGCTGTGCCGTGCGTGTGATCATTGCTTGTACAGCCCTCTCGCAGTGTCCGGAGCAAGTATGGTGGGTCTGACACACCGGTGTCAATGTTCTTTTTTCCATTTCCAGGAGTGTATATTATAGCGTATCGTCTCATCAACAGAGATGCTTTTACGGACATTCCAGAACATCATTTTTTGGCTATCGAGGTAGGCGGTGGTGGTGTGGTTACAATATGGACTCGAATTACAGAGGAGAGGTGTCCAGATCGCGGTACAGTTTAATCTCATACACTGCCTGAAATTTCCTCACATCATTTCAGGCCAACACCGGGATTGTTCATTAAAAATGCAATTGCTGTTGTAAAGTGGAGTAGAGGCTCTCTCAACTGACATACCTGCAGGCTTAGTACCAAGTCTAAAGAAACAGGGAAGGAAAGGGAAATTAAGTTCCTGGCGGAGGTAGAGACAGTGATGGGTATGAATGGAATTGGAATTAATTACGGAAATATTGAATCTACGGATGTGAACAGTGCAACTTTTTGTACTGCTCCAGAGTATCCACTCAGCTGATCAACATGTCGATTCCTCCAATGTCTCTTTATTTTTCTAGTGTTAATACGATTTACGCAAACTGCTTTGTTATCTAGTTAAAACTGAGTCTGTTCCCAGTCAACATGTTTGTGGTCCGACGTGTTTCGATGTCATATAATACCCTATTTCTGTCTTGTTGTCAGCGCGGAATTTTGTTGAGGATAACATTTTCCTAGAAGTTGTAGGTTAATAGAACCTAAGATAGTGACACAAATGCTCTACGTAGTATAAAAGTGGACACCCGCGAGCATGTCATCATTATTTCTTTAGAAGTTTCCATTAATATTATTGTTACTATTAGTACTATTATTTTTATTACATTTGTCGGGCCAAGAACTTTACACAGTACCTAATTTCTTTCTGTCTTGTGCTATCCTATTCATGTCTGTATACCTGGTCTAGCCTGCATCCATAGTTCACTGTGATGTCTATTCTGAGGTCCCTTGTCTCATTCCAGTCTGCTGACACTTTCACTGCCATGCTACGTTATCACATGTCTCTCTATTATAGACCTCCTTCTTGTATTCTCTCGTCGCCTAATCTTCTATGTTTCTCCTGGAAGTGGCACTAGTATACTGGCTCGGCAGGTTTTACCATTACCCACGTATAGCTTTCAGACAGTGCTGTGCTGTACACACATTGAAAATTAGCTTCTTAGGTTGTAAGGTTTATCTTTCTTGTCTGCAGAACATCTCTTTTTCTGGACTGGGCTGTTTTTAAATTTCCTTACTTCCCTCATCTTGAGTCATATCGCTGTGTTGATCACAGCTTCCTGTAATTTTTACTTCGCTAATGTGACGTGACAGCACTTTGTTATCTTCATACGAGGATGTTATTACAGGCCTCAATAGATTAGAAGAAATAATTGCACCCTACTTATAATAAATGCCTACCGTTACCAGCGCTTCTGCAGCGTTAAGTACTATCGGGCAGAGACACGCATCTACTCGTATGTTAACCCAGATGCTGTGTAGGCGTATAATTAATTGTTCACAAGCAGACAGAGCATAGACTGAATTAGACTGTCTATTTGAACGAAACCCAACTGAACACAGAAATGTACGGAATAAATTCCCCTTACAAATTTGCATAAATCACTCGAAAAATTGTATGCCTCATAGGAAATATAATCGTATATATATAAAGCACATATCAATGTAATTACAAGTCCATGTTTTATAGAAACGGCGTATCTCGCAACGCAGCCAAATTTCTTCATATGAAAGCTGTACCAGGAAGGAACACAAACATTCAAACACCGTTTTAACACTCTCACGCCATATTCACGCACATACACATCGAATCAGATACGGAATGATCTGTACTATTGCAACATGGACTAATTTAACCACAACACGCAATGCGACTTCTCAGTTGAGTTAAGAAAATTAGATAAGGCCAGTTGCTTTAAAGCAATGCAGTAGTACAATGATACAAATAGTTACGAACATTGCTGATATTAATAAAAAGTCCAAACTTTACAAGAATACTTGATATCAGTTTCGTTTAAGCACCACGGCATAGATTGGCAGTGTTGTGAGTTTTGCTAAATAAAAAGTCTTTTACAAACAACTATCAGAAAATTTCGCTACCTTTTGCACGTTCATTTTCAGTTTACACGTGTGGTTTGGATTTGTGCATTTTAATGAGGTGGTGGTATCTGCAGTAACAATGTAGATATTTTATCGACATACAAGCAAAAATTGTAACATTTATATCGCCACAGGTTTAATGATCATTGGGGCCATCGCGACTCCTAGTCCAGCCCAGCTACGTCCTTTCTGAATATCCTCTCGCGTTCAATGATTGACTCTGCTCCCACATTAACAGTGTTTTCCTGTTACAGTTACCATTCACCCACACGCTGGCGCCAATGCTGTCACCAAAATTGGCCAACATTTGTAGGACATCGCCCAGACATTGGAGCCAACATTCAGTTGGGTTCGTATAGAGTCTACGTAAACATGCGTGACACCCAGAACACGAACGGTGCATTTGCGGTTTTGAGCGTTTATAATATTGCCCTATCGTTCCTTAGACTTCCTCGAAAAACTCGACATGGAAATAATTACGACGACGACGAATGAACGAACAAACTCGGTTTCGAATCGGCAAAGACAGAAATAAAACATCGCTGGCGCAGTTGTGATCAGCGTATCGATAACGGGCCAACGTCCCTTGATGTTTGGTCGAAATACCGACAAGCAAGCCGGCCGATGTGGCCGAGCGGTTCTAGGCGCTCCAGTCTGGAACCGCGCGACCACTACGGCCGCAGGTTCGAATCCTGCCTCGGGTATGGATGTGTGTGATGTCCTTAGGTTAGTTAGGTTTAAGTAATTCTAAGTTCTAGGGGACTGATGATCTCAGATGTTAAATCCCATGGTGCTCAGAGCCATTTGAACCGACAAGCAACTGGCTCGACCAACATTGGATCCGACGTAGGTTCCAATGCTACTTCATCGATACACACATTGAACGAACACTGTTGGCGCCAACATTGGTCCCAATGAGTGGGGTCCACCTTAACAATTTTGATCCGACTAGTTATTTATATTGTGGTTATTTTCAATTAAGACAGAATTAGCGTATTTGCAATGTTAAATATTATACTGTCCTTTATACTTTACCAGCTATACTGCATTTCAAAAGTCATTTATACACTACTGGCCATTAATATAGCTACACCAAGAAGAAATGCAGATGATAAACGGGTATTCATTGGACAAATATATTATACTAGAACTGACATGTGATTACATTTTCACGCAATTGGGGTGCATAGATCCTGAGAAATCAGTACCCAGAACAACCACCTCTGGCCGTAATAACGGTCTTGATACGCCTGGGCATTGAGTCAAACAGAGCTTGGATGGCGTGTACAGGTACAGCTGCCCATGCAGCTTCAACATGATACCACAGTTCATCAAGAGTAGTGACTGGCGTATTGTGACGAGCCAGTTGCTCGGCCACCATTGACCAGACGTTTTCAGTTGGTGAGAGATCTGGAGAATGTGCTGGCCACGGCAGCAGTCGAACATTTTCTGCATCCGGAAAGGCCCGCACAGGACCTGCAACATGCTGTCGTGCATTATCCTGCTGAAATGTAGGGTTGCGCAGGGATCGAATGAAGGGTAGAGCCACGGGTCGTAACACATCTGAAATGTAACGTCCACTGTTCAAAGTGCCGTCAAAGCGAACAAGAGGTGACCGAGACGTGTAACCAATGGCACCCCATACCATCACGCCGGGTGATACGCCAGTATGGCGATGACGAATACACGCTTCCAAAGTGCGTTCACCGCGATGTCGCCAAACACGGATGCGACCATCATGGTGCTGTAAACAGAACCTGGATTCATCCGAAAAAATGACGTTTTGCCATTCGTGCACCCAGGTTCGTCGTTGAGTACACCATCGTAGGCGCTCCTGTCTGTGATGCAGCGTCAAGGGTAACCGCAGCCTTGGTCTCCGAATTGATAGTCCATGCTGCTGCAAACATCGTCGAACTGTTCGTGCAGATGGTTGTTGTCTTGCAGACGTCCCCATCTGTTGACTCAGGGATCTAGACGTGGCTGCACGATCCGTTACAGCCATGCGTATAAGATGCCTGTTATTTCGACTGCTAATGGTACGAGGCCGTTGGGATCCAGCACGGCGTTCCGTAGTATCCTCCTGACAGTCATTGGATCCCGACCAACGCGAGCAGCTACGTCGCGATACGATAAACGGCAAACGCGATAGGCTTCAATCCGATCTTTATCAAAGTCGGAAACGTGATGGTTACCATTTCTCCTCCTTACACGAGGCATCATAACAACGTTTCACCAGGCAACGCTGGTCAACTGCTGGTTGTGTATGAGAAATCGGTTGGAAACTTTCCTGTTGTCGCCGGCCGCTGGTGGCCGAGCGGTTCTAGGCGCTTCAGTCTGGAACCGCGCGACCGCTACGGTCGCAGGTTCGAATCCTGCCTCGGGCATGGATGTGTGTGAGGTCCTTAGGTTGGTTAGGTTTAAGTAGTTCTAAGTTCTAGGGGACTTATGACCTGAGATGTTAAGTCCCATAGTGCTCAGAGCCATTTTTTTCCTGACGTCAGCACGTTGTAGGTGTCGCCACCGGCGCCAACCTTGTGTGAATGCTCTGAAAAGCTAATCATTTACAAATATCAGCGTCTTCTTCCTGTTGGTTAAATTTCGCATCTGTAGCACGTCATCTTCGTGGTGTAGCAATTTTAATGGCCAGTAGTGTATTATATTGCGGACATTCGGGAACGATTTGTATTTGTGTGTTCCTTGTTCAAACATGAAAGAGTAAAAATCCGTTAAATACACAGCTACCTTCCAGATGCTCTCCATTTTTTAACGAGGCAGTAAATTCATCTTAAACCGAGCGAGATGGCGCAGTGGTTAGACATTGTACTCGCATTCGGGAGGACGACGGTTCAATCTCGCGTCCGGCCATCCTGATTTAGGTTTTCCGTGATTTCCCTAAATCGCTCCAGGCAAATGCCGGGATGGTTCCTTTCAAAGGGCACGGCCGACTTCCTTCCCCGTCCTTCCATAATCTGATGAGACCGATGACTACGCTGTCTGGTCTCCTTCCCCAAAACAACCCAACCAATTCATCTTGTTTAAATCGTTTCTATTACGACTGGCGCTGTAAAACTTTATTTTGCCCCATTCCTGCATCGGTGTTCGATAGATTACGCGTGTATACTCACTTCAACTTGTCACACAAGATACGCTAATTTTAACCACGTCCGATTTCGATTCTGCGCGCGCAGCAGTGGCGAGGGCGTGCCTCTCAGAGCCATTCCGAAATAACATGATGGACACGTACAGCTGACGTTTCATAGCCGCTACAAGTCACGAATATTGCGGTCGAGATAGATATAATACGGTACGTACAGTGCCCGCCGGCAGTAACATTGAGAGGACACGGGTCGTGAGCAGGCAATCACGCGCTGCGACCGTCGCGAGCACGACGCTCCGCCCGGCTTCCAGGAAGCCGCGGCATACGGCCGCTCACATCAACAGCGGACTTTACGCTCGCGGCTGAGCCCCACCCGTGAGAAGCTCTAGGACCTAGAGTATAGGTGGTGTTGGCTCGCCTGCACACCGTCCCAGTCCGCGCTCTTTTATTCGCCACCGGCTGAGATCAGAAGACACACAATCATCTGTAATCTGTACTGCCACTATCACTTCCGTAAATGAATGCTGCTCCGACGGACGGGTACTTTCAGACAACGCCTGTCGAAGCACTCCTGGTCTTGTGAGGTCGAAGTTTTTTCCCGTGAGATCTTCGTATATTCTCTGTTTAATCTCGGTGAAACCTCAACCTTCCGACGAAATCCTTTATTGTCTTCTTTAGGAGCACATGACTGTTGTGGCTGCTGCTGTAGTAACCATCTATGGCCCATAGACGGCTATTCATATGTCGGCGTACGTCGTCATTACGTCAGAGGTGTTTACTCTCGCTCGAATTGTTCAGTGCACTTAGTTCCGTGGAAGTGCGGCAGATGTCAGTGTAGTCGCTTTGCACAGAGGGAGCAACTGCATTTGATTTCCCTCACTCTCGATGGAGCATCTTATGCTGGGATCTTTAAGCTGTAAAAAAAACTTGAAGATGTTGTTTTATGAATCTTGTGAAAAAAGAAAAATGCTAATTTTCATTTCGCTTGATTTTTTTAGTTCCATAACGTTTGTCAATCGACGTTGAAGAAAGTGGGCGATTAAAAAAGTTGAGTTTTTCACTTGTGGTGGCGTGGAATCTTAGCTTCTTACTAAACCATTTACCTTTTCATAATTCGTAACAGTCATGGCGAAATGACGCTATTTGTCGAGCACGTTCACTTGATTTACAAAGCGTATATTGGAAAAGTATGATATCTTGGAGCTAACTGGTTACTACCTTGTAGACCATACAATACTGCCAGTGAAATGTAGCTAAAAGTACAAAAAAAGTTTTAGAAATGCTAATGACAGTGATAACTTCCTTCTTTCACAAATAAAAGCGAGTGCAGGATAGAAAAGGAATTACTAGCGATCCCTGCAAACTTAGTATCGGAACCTTCATATTCAGAAAATGTTTACATCATGCTGCCAGAGATCACGTCTGCGCTGATTGCGCCAGCACTTTCGTTGCGGAATCAGCTACAATGACAGTCTGAATTTGTTGCAGTTCTGCGGAGTGACACTTCTCCGGTGAAGCAATGTGTTGCAATTTCTGTGGATCACAGGACACGTAGGTTTTTGCCTTCACAATCGTCGGCCTCTCCAAGTCATAAACAGATTGTCACCTTCCAACCTAACCTATATCTTCGGCTAAGCTAAATACCAGGATGTCACCATAACCAGGTTTTTTTCTTTCATATTCCTTGGCTTCGTCAACTAACAGACAAATTGTCATATTCCAGCAAAATAAATTCTCATACAGAAGTGACTGGTCGCAGTTTTTCCAACCTTTCAACATACATAAATGATTATTAGTTTTTAGGCCTCTATATTTTCCAAAGTATTACTTGTGCAAATATGATTTATTCATGAATAAAACCGTAAATTCGCCAATTTTGCATCATGCACTCTGCACATTTTTTAGGAGTGCCGCTGTGGTCACACGACACACGTCAAGCAATAGTCAAGTTCGTTCCATGTTTTATGTAGCAACGTCATGTCAGTGGTTATCATAGCAGCATTGGTGCGTTCTCTCAGCTGTTCCAGTGTTCTCGCACTGGGGGTGAGGGAACGCTTTCCTTAATGTGCTCACAAATGAAAAAGTTACCGGGCGTTAGGTCAGACGATCCCGGGGCGTGGGGCAACATTATCTCTACGCCCAATCCAGCACTGCGAAAGTTCATTGCTATCTAAATGATGATCATTGATGCTCGTATAGGGGGTGCCCCGTCTTGTTGGAAGATGAAATTCTCGGAACCACCAGTCAGTCGTGGAAGCAATAGCATATCAAGGTAAGAGGTACTTGTCAAAGTCTCCTCACAGAAGAATTCGGGCAATAGCCGTACAGCTTCGTCTGTGACGTTGCATAGAAAACATTCACTTCGCGGAATCTCGTTCAAGCGTCACAATTTCTTGAGGATTTTCTGTACCAATGGTTTAACATTGTCCGACTCCACAGCTTAGTGAATGCCGGCATGGGAACTTAGTGTGTTCGGTCAGAATGTTAGGTACTCTCTGTAATTAAAAAAAATTTAAAAAAAAAAATAATAAAATAAAAAACTGAGTGAATGGACCAACGATGAACTCGAATAGGTGTCATGGGACGACCGCCTCAGTGCGAGGGACCCGGGTTCGATTCCCGGCTGGGTCGGAGATTTTCTCCGTTCAGGGACTGGTTGTTGTGTTGTTCTTCACTATCATATCATCCTCTTAGACACAAGTCGCCGAAGTGGCGTCAACTAAAAGTACTTGCACCAAGCGAACGGTCTACCCGATGGGAGACCCTAACCACGTATTTCATCTCAGTTTAACATTGTGGCGATTAACCTTTTCACATCAATGGAAGGTTGCTTTGTCGTTGAATATCGGCTTGGGGGCGAAATGTTCATCCTTAAGTGCTTCCTGCAATATGACGCAGATCTTCCAGTTTTTATTGTTGGTAGACGGTACGGTTTCAAATTTAACCGCCGTCGCAGAATCTTCCGCGCAATTTCCTGGGGTATTCCAACTTTCCCTCATACTCCACAGTTGCACCTAACTGACATGGTCGACCGATATCTTTCTGTTTACAGAGACAACCAGTGTCCCTAATTTGTCGATACCAGCACTCAGTGCTCTGTCTAAATGGCTATTCTTTTCCATAGTTACTTCTGAATGCACGCTGCAGTGTTGTAACGGATAAACATCTCACATATTCCAATTCACCAAAACTCTTTTCTTGCTTTGTAGCTATTGTATCAAGACATTGCACTCGTAACGCCAACTGGTGGGCACAATGAAAACTCGGTGAGCTTACGGTTCTATTCATTGATCAGTAGTATTTGTACGTGTAATACTTTGAAATATATAGAACTCTTAAAAAGAATGACTCGTCTCTAGTACCCCTATATATTGAAACATATTCACAGTAAGACGTGTCGTAAACTACAGCACGCTGTGCTACATTGCCAAACAAATTCTTAGCGTGCCTGTATGTTACGTGCGAGAAGGCGCTCATCCCAGGAGCAGCCCCAGCCTCCGCAGAAATGCCTCTCCACAAATGTGTCGCACTTTGCAAGTTTTCCAACCCCTATTAGTCCATTCGCACCGGTACCGGCCATTGTGCATAACACAAAAGGCTCATTAAAAAAATAGAGTACTTGAGAAGCCTGCAGTTGCTGAACACAGTCCCACAAATAAACACAGACTGGCTTTTTATGGAACTAAAAAATCTACATATTGTGATTTTTTTCTATTAAAAAATCAGCAGAAACAACTGGAATGTGCGAGAACCACTTCAACCGAATCTTAATGGTGCTTGGATGTGAGCTCACGATACTGTGAAGACACAGAGAAATGCGCTAAATCGTTTACGCTAATATGAGAGCGCTGGCACTCCGAGTGCAGACGTGGACACAATCTCCGACAGCGTGGCGTACCGATGACGTAAGCCGAACCATCACAAGCCGTCTATGAGCTATAAATGATCACCACAATAGCAGCCACGACGTTCAGTTCTTCCTGACGATGACGATGGAGGAATTCGTCGAAAGCTTGACATTTTACCCGTGTCTGACGCGACAAGTAAACCGAGAATACTCTCCTGATCTTTTTAAGAATTTGCCCCATAGGCCTCGAAGTAAGGTATCTAGCAGCGCAAAGACAGTCTAACAAAAATACAAGACTTTATTGGTCAGAACATCATTGACAATGTACAATTAAAGGAATTAATGCTTGCCGAATGACACTTGGCTAGGACACGTTAAGAACTGCATGGCGATTGGATCGGTTTTTTTCGCAAGTATGCGGACGTGGCCCGTTTCCAGCATATTTATGTAGAATAAGAAAGAATAGAGTAAGGACGGGCTGCCATGAATTGGTAGGCACACATGTACATTTGAGTATACTTTGCTTGAAAGTGATATAATTACAGAGTCCGTACAGAGAAAATGTGATAACTGCTTGATACTCGAGCGAATAACACTTGGAGAGCTAAACTATATGAATATAAAAATATAAGAAGACTCCAGCAACAAAGTAAAGTGAGTAACAGTCAAATCATTTCACTAGTAATTACAAACCAGCAAGTTATAGCGACCGCTGCAGATGAAGAAACAGCACTAATAGTTATGACAAAATGCGACCTTTATAACAATGCATGTAGTCTATTGAACAACACTGTCAAAAGAACTACTACTAGGAGATAATTTTTGTAAGTGATTATTTTGGGGGTGGGGGGTGGGAGGAGGACTGGTCGTGTGCCCAATGCCGAGTTCTCCCCGGGACAATCCAGGAGAAATAGCTCTTTATGAATACAGTGGTGATGTGGTGTTGGTTAGATGCTAGCACAGAGAGACTTGAATTTGTAGAGAGCCCCATATGTGATACCCGGAAAACCTGACGACACACTAGTCATCTTATATTCAGAGAAAGAAAACAAATTCTTGTTTGAAAGACCTCCAGCGCAATGGATAACGAAACATGGGACAGAGTAAATCAGTAGTACGCCGACTATAACAACATAGCATAGTGAGTAATTCACTTTGTTTTTTCTGGATGCTTACGTATAAATTCCAGCTGAACAATGTGTAATGATTTTATGAATGACTTGTTTTAATGTTCATCACAATTACAATTTGTGTTGTACAAGCTGCCTTTAGAAACAAGACTTCAGGCTTAGCTGGTAGAAGCAATGAATAATACATAAATGTCACTTCGATATCCAATACGAGCGAACGTTTGAAGACTTGAGTGCCGGCGCTTAAATTCAGCTACATATTTGAGGGGTTTATAGTCGACGAGTTTTCGCATAACGACTTCTGCAAGATTTACTGATAACAAAGTGCAACCCTTTTGAAAGATTGTGACATTTTTTCCTGTTTTCAAAAAGATAATATACGTCAGTACCACAGAAGCTTGAAATCGTCGGTGTGCACTAGCTTAAGAAAAAGGAAAATTAAAATTCGTAAGTGTATCTTTTTATATCCACTTCAAAGCTGCAGGGCATAAAGTTCGTATTCAAAATTTAAAACGTATACAAGCAGCTGTTGAGCTTTTGTTATGTCCTTGAGTTTATTCATAAATGACAGCACTCTCTTCTGTTAGAAATACTACGGAGGAATTCTGGATCACAGATGCATTGTAACTAAGCTGCCCTCCTCACTGGTTTATGCTTACATAGCAGCAAGCGCTTTAATTATGTCTCGCACGACAAACATGATGCTGTGTATTAAGACCGTTAATTGAAAATCTAGAGAACTAGTTTAGTTATACATGGCGGAAGTGGAAGTATTGACGTATCTCAACGAAAATCACGAATTGTTCTGTGTTGTAAATGGGGCTTTAATGTTTGTTGAGAGAAACTGATGATGAAATTTGGGCAGTAGCCAGAACAATGTAAGGAGCTCATCCAACACAATTATGAACTTCCTGCTGTGTTTGGTTAACCGTGGTGGACCGTCTCTTTCGTTGCGATTGTAGTTCCACTTTCGACAACAGCAAAGCGAGGTGATCTGCCCTCCTGGGCGCTATCTGCACTCAGCCACTGTCCCCTCGTCCGCCCATCTGTATGTACGTCTCTGGCCATGCCCCCCACTCTCATAAGCGTGACACGGTCCAAAAAAGGGCCACGCGGAATGCAGTGTAGTGTAGCGCTCTGTGCGCCAAGGAGGCTGACGCGAAACTTGGGCCTCCGGGACGCTTTGCGTTTACGTGACCTGCTTGCCGTCAACAACTTTCCGCTGTCTTGGAGGACGTCCTGCGAATCTGTAAACTCCTACGTTTTTTACTACCTTAAAATTCTTGTGCGTCTTTGTCCTTCCTGCTCTACGCATTGACAATGCTGATAAAACATCTGCTTGCACTGAAAAGCCCAGGATCATCGTCATTGCCATCATTGTAATATAATTAAGGCTTTCCGTGCTTGCCCTACGTAGAAAGACACAAATGCTGGGATGGTTAAAAAAAAAAATTGTTCAAATGTGGGTGAAATCTTATGGGACTTAACTGCTATGGTCATCGGTCCCTAAGCTTACAGCTTACTTAACCTAAATTATCCTAAGGAAAAACACACACACACACACACACACACACACACACACACACACACACACACACACACACACACATGCCCGAGGGAGGACTCGAACCTCCGCCGGGACAAGCCGCACAGTCCATGATTGCAGCGCTTCAGACCGCTCGGCTAAACCCGCGCGACTGGGATGGTTTCTTTCAAGAACTAAAAGCCTATTATTTTCCACATTTCTGTCTAATGAGAACTTCTGCCTGTGCTCCGCTTTTAACGTCCTAGTTTTCGAGACGATATTAAGTACTATATCTCCTCCTCCTCCTCCTTGTAGTCTTCATTCTTCTGTAATGATGGTACTACGTTTAGCGTTTAATAAGAAAGTGTATCATCAAATATTTCCATATATTATATATTAATTATTTATATAATATTAATTATTTTATATATATTAATATTATTTTATTTCAGCTGGTTTCGGCAATTACCCATGCGACCAAGTGCAAAATTCAGAAGCACGAGGCAAAATGTAATTTGTGGTTACTACATATAATCGACCTCAAGCTAATTAACATTCAAAAATTAACTTTTGCACATTTTTTCATGAAATCGAGGACACGGAACATTTCGTCATTCAAAGTTAGGCTTTCCCATAAACCTGAGCAGTCAGTCAGGTGATAAGTGAAAACTTAAAAGTATCCTTAAGGATTCATTTTACAACGTCTACTGGATTTACAGATACACTTCCTGGTTTGGTAGTTCAAAGAGTTCTAGAGAGAGGTGTAATCATCAATTTTGAGTTCTTTGTATAGTGTTTTCACCCTTTTTTATTTCATATACTACAATCAAAAAAGTTGGACTTCATCTTCAGTTGTATAGTAATTAAAACTCAGAGAGGGTATTATTTTTGAACGTGTTTCGTTATTTGGTAGTCATGAAACCTGCTCTTAATCTGTTAACGGTGATGGTTTTCTCCCACCTAAAACCAGAAGTAATATATCATAGGGTTTGAGGTATGTGTTGTTGAATAACCCAGTATCAAGTTCCTTTGAAGTTAATGTCACATACAGGGTGACGACAATTATTGAACTACACAAAAAAACTTAAATTCGTTACATACGACGGCGTGCACACACTTCATTAAACGTGTAAATGTCACTACAGATATTGGGATTTAGGTTATGACATGTTCGATATGCCTGCCATCATTGGCTATGATGTGGCGCAGACGAATAGCATAATTGTGGATGACCCGCTGAAGTGTCGGAACATCAATGCTGTCAATTACCTTCTGAATGGCTGTTTTCAGCTCAGCAGTGGTTTTGGGGAAATTGTTGAACACCACAAGGAGAAGTCGCATGTGTTCAGATCCGGAGAACATGGTGACCAATCGAGGCCAATGCCAGTGACCTCTGGGTACCCCAGAGCCAGAATGCGGTCCCCAAAGTGCTCCTCCACGACATCAAACACTCTCCTGCTTCGATGAGGTAGAGCTCCGTCTTGTATGAACCACAGGTTGTCGAAATCAGGGTCACTTTGGATAATGAGGATAAAATTATCTTCCAAAACCTTCATGTACCGTTCGGTAGCCACCGTGCCATCAAGGAATATCGCACCGATTATTCTGTGACTAGACACTGCACACCACACAGTCACCCTTTGAGGGTGAAGAGGCTTGTCGATCGCGAAATTTGGATTCTCAGTCTCCCAAATGCGACAAGTTTGCTAATTGACGAATGCACCCAAATGAAAGTGGGCTTAGTCGCTAAACCAAACCATCCTAATTCCCATAATGCCCCGCGGCCAACAGTGCAGTTTGAACGTCGTATCGCAAACCGTTCACAAGTTATGGCGGTTTTATTTCAAACAGTTCAATAATTGTGATCCTGTATATTGATTGCCGTTTATCGTCCGAGAGTACAAGAGAATTTATTTTCACTACAATCAGTTTCAGTTATGCTTTTCTAAATATGCGAAGTGTAGCATGTTTTCTCACGATTCTTTCTTTCTCTCTTTTTTGGTCAATACGAGGTGTGATCAAAAAATACGCTGAAAATTCTGTTAGAAACGAATTAATAAGTTTACATGGAATTTGATTTAATCTCCTTCAAAGTACTGTCCTTGGCTAGCAATTCGCTTATCCTAACGTTGAATCCACGAACCAAACGTTTCTGGAAGGCTTCCTTTGGAAGGGTGTTCAGCTGCTCTGTCGGGCCGTTTCAATGTCAGGGATGGTGTCAAAACGTTTTCCTTTAAGTACGGTTTTAATTTTTAAAAAGAGCCAGAAGTAGCATTGAGCCAAATTTGGTAGGTAAGGCGGATGCTGACAAAAGGACTACTTTTTCCGGCAAAGAAACCTCACGAATCAAAAGCGAGGTGAGGCACGACGCGTTGTCGTTGTGAAGAAAGCCATTGGGCCATTTTTCTGATCTCTTTCTTCGTACATCTTTTCGCAAACGTTGCAGTACGCTCTTGTAAAGTTCGGAACTTACTGTTGTTCCCCTTGGAATGAACTCGGAACGCACTGTGCCGTAAATACCGAAAAAAAATAGCGTGACTTTGATATTCGATTTCCAATAACGTGCCTTTTCAGGGCGAGGAGATCCACTGGTTTCCCATGGAAAACTCGAATTTTCGTCACAGGTACATACTCATAGGTCCAAGTTTCATCTCCAGATACAGTATTCGAGTTTGATAGCAAGTATAAAAGTGGAAAGTTAGTTTTGGTGTGCCATTTTTTGTGGGAATTTTGTATTCTAAATTGCGCTGAAAGTAATACAGGAAAATAAACTTCAGTCGTTACGATTAAAGGGTGATGTCTGTATCATTGATGTAATACGTAGTCCAGTAACCTGACTTCGTCATTCTTAGCGTAGCGATTACCTTTTACCAAAACATGAAGCATAAATAATTCCTTAAAGGAATCTGCAAAGAATCTTTTGGAATATTCAGTTTACAATCGTCGATCAAGTGCTATAGTGGGTTTCTTTCTTCTTTTTCGCGCACCTTAAGCGAACATATCAGAATGTGTTTGAAAAGAAAAATAAAATGTATTTCCCTCTCGCCGGCCGGTGTGGCCGAGCGGTTCTAGGCGCTTCAGTCAAGAACCGCGCGACCGCTACGGTCGCAGGTTCGAATCCTGCCTCGGGCATGGATGTGTGTGATTTCCTTAGGTTAGTTAGGTTTAAGTAGTTCTAAGTTCTAGTGGACTGATGACCTCAGATGTTAAGTCCCATAATGCTCAGAGCCATTTGAACCATTTTTTATTTCCAAGACATTTGTGACAGTAGCTAAATTAATGAAACGGACTTGGGAGTACGTAAATTTTTTTCTTTCAAAGTTCTAACCAAAGACTGTAAGCTCATGGCGTCCTTAAGGAATTTGGGTTGCGTTTACACCATAGATAACTCGCGGATGAAGGAGCAGTGCAGTCCTTTTTCCTCTGGTGTTACACCGCTTCCAGACTTTAAAACTACGGTCGTAAACGGCTGGAAATAAATATGTACGACAGTTTCAGCAGGAGTCGTTGCGTGACTGCGAAAGGACATGTTTTCATTATATTGCCAAATAAACATACTGCGCTTACTGCCGCAAATCACGGAACACTTCTCGACGCTTTGCTCGCGCACGGACTCCTGACAAAAAGTTCCGCAGCGACCGTCCATACAAATACGCCAATGCTCCAACTTCCAAGCGGATTCACTTTCATCTTCAGCAAGGTGCCAGACGTGATTTCCCTTAAACACGCCAACCGGAAAAGAAGATTGTTAGCCTTCAGGAAGCATTTGGTGTTCGAGTAGTCTAAAACACCACTACTGGAACCTGGACTCGCTTGGCAGAAATATCGTGTATCGTGAAAGGTGCAACTGTTCGATGCTGTTCTTTCAGTGTATTTATACTTAAGTAACATCACGGAAAACCTGTCGGTCACAAAACGATTTGTATGTTGACAGAAGATGTCAAATTAGTCGACTGGGGCTGAGTCGCTCCGCGTTGTACTAGCCAGATTTGGGAAATAATGTGGCTACAGATACTGTTTAGTAACAAAACTGAACCTCGAGAAAGTACGGCTGTGTACTGCAAGTGGGGACAAAGACGCGAAAACGATCAAAAAACGCATATCTTTCCCTGATTTAACAGTAAAAGGTAATCTCAAAATGATTGGTTCTTGAATTAGTTTCAATTTCTATAAAAGCTCGATCAAGCCATTATCCGAGCAGTTTGTTAGCAGTATATCAGACGAAAGATGCGCTTTGCAATGTGACAGTCTTTTGAGAATTCATAAGTACTGTAATCTTTTACTGAGAAAGTGTTTGTAACATTGTTGAACCAAGGATGTCACAAGACTTGCAACAGCAGCAAATGAAATCATGTACACAGGTATCTCAGAATATTAAATTCATTTATTAATAACTGAAATATGTACCACATGTTAATGTCTGTCTCCCTGCTAAAATAAGATCTTTTCTCAATTCATTACATAGTCAATTAAATAGTGTTTCACGCCGCCTGAAACGAAACGAAGATGAGGAAACTCGAATTTTACTAGCACCAGTTACTATAAAGGAGAAGCTATGCATCTTCGAAATGCAGGCGTACTAATACTAACAACACATGTAGGAAAAGTTTTTTTAAAATCAGTATTGTGTAGCTGATGAGTTTGACTGCTCAGCTTACTTTGCCCTCATGAGTACTGCGATGGACAAGAAAATATTAACATGTATCTACTATTGTGAGACCACCACTGGCGTATAAAACAGTCTCAGTTCGCAAATGAGGACGTGGGATGACACCAAACTTCGACGTTTATGGTCTTGCGAATTGTAGCATTATCGTTTCGGAAGTAGTAGTTCCCTGCTGGTAGCTTTGTTTGCGCCATTGACTGAATAAGATCGCCCAAAATGATTTCACTGAAGTAACTAATTACATTTACTTCCAGGGTGTCAGTAGCAACTACTGAAAACCACGATTTTACCGGGTAAAACCATTACAGATTCTTCACAATGTTTCTTTACATTTCAAAGAAGGCCTCTGTATTCCTTCCGTGCCTAAGTACATTATGCGGTAAGGCTTATTATAAAAGAAGATTTTTCGGGCTATATCTGTTTCTGTTGATCTTTAGTCAAGGTTATGTGTTGCTTCAGCCATTAAACACTCTCCTTTGGATTCCCCATGGTTTATCCAAAAAATAACAATTTAGCTGTCCTGTCAATGTTTAGCTTTGCAGTTTTACACAGTATTTTCGTTGTTGTTACACAGTATTTTCGTTACGAGATTCACAGTCTACCTACGTAGCAGAGTAGTCAGCGCAGGTAATTTGCTTTCGTTGAAGTCCGTAAGATCCGATAAGGCGATGTATAATCCTGAACCACTATCACAGATTTAATGATTCAGAGGCGTTATAGGTGAAGGAAAAAGAAAAGACGTCAATGCGTTACAGATATTTCGGAAAGAAGTTTAGGAAATTGGGTGTATGTATACAAGAATTCATGTTATACTTGGGACCACTAAAATTGCTTCACAATAAAGGCGGCACGCAACGACATCAGTCTGGCGTGGAGTGAAGTACATGCAAGTATATGCTAATAATTAGCATTTCAGCAGAGCGACACAAAGTAGATACGAGAAAACAGTATTATGTATATAAGGATTACGCAACGGGATTCTCAGTTACAAATCGTATTTGAATGTTGTCTTCTTGGATGTTGTGTAAGAAGAAGAAACGTCTACCAGCACATGTCGGAGTTCAGCAACTGGTGGGCCGTTGTCTACCGAGATTGAAGTTTTTCGTTTCCCGATATTGCTACTGCGTTGTTACGGATTTCATGATTGTCGGGCGAAAATGGAATAGATCAGTTCCGGAAGACCACACAAAACGGCATGCCGGATCGCAACAGCCACCAGTATTTACTGCCCGAAAGGACAGACTTACTGTTAGCTCGGCTGTGCCTTGAGTCAGGAAATGGGCTTGTTAGCAGCATGACCTAGGACTCATGGTGCAAGTGCTGCTCTGAGATAAAGAGGATGGGGCAGGAGAGTAATTAGTGGTGGGCCGCTTCAAACTATTCATAAGGCTGATGACTCAAAAGAGAGTCCAAGACACTTATCCACGCCTGGAGCAGCACGAACTGTCAGCACACTTGTCATTGTTGTGGTTTCTCTTGACGTGAAAACATGGAGAGATGCGCCGATAGTAGTGCGTCCAATGACAACAGTGTACACAAAAGTGATAAATGGTTGTATTTTCAGACGAGATCCGGATCTGTATTCACGTGTGAAGACTCAAAAGAACGAACGTTGCCAGAATGCACTCATCACCGTTATATGAGCTCAACGTCCGGTGTGATGGTATGGGGTGCCATTGAGTACACAACGGATCAGCTCTGACTCGAGTAGCCGATAATATGAACGAAAATTATCACATTAAGACAGGTGCTGCACACTGTCCTCGAAGTTTCCGTGACGTTATCTTTTCACAGAATAACGCAGAGCGGGCCGCAGTGGCCGAGCGGTTCAAGGCGCTTCGGTCTGGAACCGCGCGACCGCTACGGTCGCAGGTTCGAATCCTGTCTCGGGCATGGATGTGTGTGATGTCCTTAGGTTAGTTAGGTTTAAGTAGTTCTAAGTTCTAAGGGACTGATGACCTCAGATGTTAAGTCCCATAATGCTCAGAGCCATTTGAACCAACCAATAACGCAGGACAACCAGTTGCCCTTGCTGACCTAACACAATACAGGGTGGGTTCCACGGTTGTTCTGACCAGCACGCCGCGCGGGGTTAGCCGAGTGGTCTGAGGCGCTGCTGTCATGGACTGTGCGGCTGGTCCTGGCGGAGGTTCGAGTCCTCCCTCGGTCATGGATGTGTGTGTTTGTCCTTAGGTTAATTTAGGTTAAGTAGTGTGTAAGTTTAGGGACTGGTGACCTTAGCAGTTAAGTCCCATAAGATTTCACACGCATTTGAACATTTTTCTGATCAGCACGTTCTGTAGCTCTCTCATCCATAGAAAACATAAGAGTTGATGAGAGACTAGCACGCCATTACTTGAGGAGTAAGTGATGTGAGACTCATTGAATAGAGTCAGATAAGATGAGAGTAAATTAATATTCACCATATAACGAAATGTGAAACAGTACCAGTGATTACCAATACTTAACTTCTTAGATTACAATTTTTTATGTTAAACTGTTTGCACAGCTAAATGGGAAGCCATTACGAAAACAAGTTGGATTCCACAGAGAATGAGGGAAGCGCTTCAGGGCCGCAACTTGCAGAGTGTCAGTCCTCCAGCCCTAGTCATAGAATTGCCGCTCTCCCGTGGTGTGACGGGAAACGCTAGGCAGGTATAGTGTCAGGCTGCACTGCGGTTTGGTTGAATGAATATTGAAAGAAACCGTCTGAAGTCATACAGTGCAGATTATGTCTCCGGGATTTGCAGGACAACAGAGTCTGTTTCTTGCAAGCCCTGTCTGTTCACGGAATGCATGTTGCTTAACTGCAGAGAGCCGACAGATCTACCACTGTGGAGGGAAACAGCTGGCAGTCAAACTTTGCTGATAAACATGGACTGTTTAAACAACATCTTAAAGAGTGGAACAGGCTCAGAAAGTTTAGGGCTCCTTCAAAGACACTGAAATGCCGACACCTCGCCCGGGTTCCACCAAACCGAGTGATTAATGAAATGTTAGAACGGCTACCATTGGTTGACGTAAGTAATTTAGAAGCGAGAGTAAGGAGTGCGATTGTGCTTACAAAGATCCTACTATATTGTGCAGCACACGAGGGTAGGCAGAAAAAGGAAGTAAGTCGGACACATTTTGGATTACCAAAACAAACAAGTTTTTTAACTGGTTAACTACCTGAAGTGCGAGTATAAAGACCAGCATCTTGTAAGATAACGTTTTCCTGGTCGCCACTCACAAGAATTATTATCAGCCAATCAAAGTTGTGCACTGCTGAAAAATGCGGAGTGCAGAGTTTTCCTTGTTGGAGATGCTTTGCAGAGAGTTATTTCTGGGGAAGATTTCTTTTCAGGCTGGAGTCTTGACGCCAAGACTTCTCCGTGTGCAGACTTCACTTCTAGACGCCTCACGGGTTTCATCTGGGACGAGAGCCTCTCATCCGGCTGAGTTGAACTAAGACGCAGACAGGGAGGAGCTATGAGTGCCAGGAAAATGACTGATTCTGCAGCGAACTGTAGGGGACAGTAACGACGTTCAGTAGTTTGTCTCCATTCTAAAGACGTGTCTGCAATTTCAGGTTCAATATGTTTTAAACTCCAGCAATACATGCACACGCCTATACTTCTGTGGTATTTTCTACCACTACGCATTAACCTTCATTAGTCACAATACGACTCCAGCGAATGTAAATGTTTATCTCAATACGGGTTCAAAAAATAAATGGTTCAAATGGCTCTGAGCACTATGGGACTTAACATCTATGGTCATCAGTCCCCTAGAACTTAGAACTACTTAAACCTAAGTAACTTAAGGACACCACACAACACCCAGTCGTCACGAGACAGAAAAAATCCCTGACCCCGCCGAGAATCGAACCCGGGAACCCGGGTGTGGGAAGCGAGAACGCTACCGCACGACCACGACCTGCGGACAATACGGGTTCACTTGAATCACATTCCAGATCCCTTGTCTAGATTAGCCAACGAATTAACTTGTTGCTTTCAAAGATTATTAATCCATACGTTTTGAATTGAATGACCTACTTGTAGCCGGCCGAGCGGTTCTAGGCTCCTCAGTCCGCAACCGCGCGACTGCTACAGTCGCAGGTTCGAATCCTGCCTTGGGCATGGATGTGTGTGATGTCCTTACAAGGGAACCTCCCCATCAGTTTTTCAAGGCCTATCCACTGTGCCAACTTATAACTAAATCTGAGGGGGGTGCGATGGGGAGGTTCCCTTGTTAGGTTTGTTAGGTTTAAGTAGTTCTTAGTTCTAGGGGACTGATGACCTCAGATGTTAAGTCCCATAGTGCTCAGAGCCATTTGAACCATTTGAACCTACTTGTAATAAACTGAGTTCATTGAGATATTTGTCTTACTTTGTAGTCATATGAATTTGTTTATCGTTATTTGGAGGGGTGATGATCTACCTATGTCAGATGTACTGAACCAGATTAATATGCTTAATTAAAGATTCCAATTAAAGTACACCACCTACACGTAAGGCAGCGGCACATAAAAAACCGTCAGCTTGCACCCAGCCGAGTTACAGTATTGTAGCCACCAAATGTTTCAGCTCTGTGTACAAAATTTCGCACTTTGTGTACCATGAAGTCATCTGTAAATTTAATCATGTTCTGTTCATACTATAATGTATACGAACAGTAGTAAAATTTTCGTTAGTTCCTGTCCTTCCTAGAGTTAAAATTTTAATGGCCTGTGATGTAGTTTCTGCGTCCGCCATAGCACCACCTACAGGGTTTTCCGCACTTCCTGTTACACACGTCTAGAGGTTGTAGAGGGAGGTCGTAGATTTAGTTTCACATAGGAACCTATGTCCGGAAACTCATCCAACGAAGCTAAAAAAAAAATGGTTCAAATGGCTCTATGGGACTTAACATCTTAGGTCATCAGTCCCCTAGAACTTAGAACTACTTAAACCTAACTAACCTAAGGACATCACACACATCCATGCCCGAGGCAGGATTCGAACCTGCTACCGTAGCGGTCACGCGGTTCCAGACTGGCGCCTAGAACCGCACGGCCAGCGAGGCCGGCAACGAAGCTACAGAGCGTCAAGTTATAGGCGCCGGCGCCTGTAAAATGTATGAAAGATTGATTCCGTGATGATTTTACAAACTTTCAAGGATGATTGAGACGGGTAAACGTATCAATTTGAGGTAAGGGTCGTTCGTAAACGAACGAGTCAATAGTCACAAGCGAAAATCATTCTGGTACATCTGACACTGAAATACGAGTACATCTACCGGGACTGTTGTTTCTAAGGAAGTACGATATGCAACTTTCAGAAGTGGTGGTATGGACCGAGATAAGAAAAAATGTCCAGTAAATAAGGTCTCTAAAATGCATACGCCAGGAACTATGAGCACTTGTTTATCTTAACTAGTGTGAAAGACATCTCCTCTATTAAACAAATACTCATAGCTCTTAAGATATGCATTTTAGAGCCAATGTTTACCAAACTTTTTTTTCTTGTTTTAGTCCATACTAACATCTCTGAAAGTTACCTATCCTACGATCTTAGCAACAACAGTTCCGCTACATGTAATCCCCTGTCAGATGTATCACAACGGTTTTCGCTTATAACTTTCGATTCGTTCGTTTCCGGTACAGGGATCCTTACCTCAAATTAATACGTTTCCTTCTCCATCATCCTTGAAAGTTTGTAATGTCATCACGGAATCACCATGTATGTACATACATTTACAGGCGCCGGTGCCTATAGCTTTCATGCTCAGTAGCGTCGTTGCACGACTTTTCCGGAAATTGATTCCTATGTAAAACTAGATCCCATTAAAGTCTTCTCTAACATCTCTAGAAATGTGTAACATCAATTGTGCATGATTTACTCGTCGGAGGACAAAAGATAACATCCTGCGCTCGGAATGCCGAGTTGTGCATAGCAATAGTATGTGGGCTTGGGAGGTAACCAGCGACTGCTAGATAGTTACGGCGTTGCGGCACAAGGCGCCGTCCGAGTTTTCGCCGCGGCAGGACGGATGGGAGCCGGCGTGGGCGGCGGCTCTGGACGTGGTTATTTCGCGGGTCATTGGGCACACGCGCCAAGCTGGCCGCCGCCTCTGAGGAGTCCGCGGAGGAGGGGGGAAATAAAAAGAAGACGGCGGACACCTCTGCAGAGTCAACACAATCAGCCGTATTCAAACAGTCCGGCCTTCGGCCGCGCTGTCGCCGCGTGTTCTGTTCCTTTGGCGTCGCCGTCATTAAAATGTGTTTCCGGCCGCGGGATGTGGACGGATCTGGCCGCTTTGTCTCCACTCCTCTGCTGGGCCGCCGCTATATTACGACTGATCCCATTGCCAGGGTCAGCCGCGCGGAAACTCAATTTCACTTTATGAATTGCTGGGTAATATTGCGACGCTGGAAGAACGACGTGGTTAATCATTTAGAAGGAAAATCTGGGCCTGAGGTAAACCTTGTACAGGGCGACGCTCTGTCGCATTTGCACTGGACCACTTTTCTTCCTTTTTTTCTTTTTTTTCTTTTTTTTTTGTGCCCACTGTAGCACCTGATTTTGAATCAGGACGTATAACGCACAGTGAGTTGAACCTATATCACCACAAATACTGAAAGAAAATAACAGCGAGATTACATCTCAGAGTAGAGTTTGAGGTTTATTAATACCTATTCCTGAAAACGAACCAGATCCTAAATATCCGTTCCATACATGTTACTTTAATCGAAACTGATAACAGAATTAGCAATTAAATACTTAAATGCTTAATTAGTGATTACAATTACGAATAACTTAAACTGAAACAATCCTATAGATAATGTTGTGGGGTAAACAAATCAAAGACTGCAATTTATTGGCAGAACACATGGAAAATGTAACAGGTCTACTAAAGGGACTGCTTACACTACACTTGCCAGCTCTTTCTAGAGTACTGTTGTGCGGTGCGCGATTCGCATCATATAGGAGTGACGGAGGACATCGATAAAGGTCAAAGAAGTGCAGCTCGTATTATATCATCGTGAAATAGGGAAGAGAGTGCTACGGATATGATACACGAATTGGGGTGGCAGTCATTAAAACAAAGACTTTTTCGCTGCGGCAGGACCTTCTCATAAAACTTCAATCACCAACTTTCTCCACACTGTGTGAAAATATTTTGTTGGCGCCCACCTATGTAGGGAGAAATGATCATCAAATAAAATAAGAGAAATCAGAGCTCGTACGGAAACATTTAAGAGTTCGTTTTTCCCGCGCACTGTTCGAGAATGGGATGGTAGAGAAGTAACTTAGACATAGTTCAATGAATCATCTGCCAGACACTGAACTGTGAAACACAGAGTAATCACGAAGATGCAGGTCAGCACAAGAAAAAATTAAAATTATGTCTTTCAGATCATAATTTATATCTGACAAACATTTAGTGGAACATAAGACAGTGATGCCAAACGATCACTTGTCAGACTTTCATTAGAAAGAGTTACGAATATGTTTCAATAGTCGTGGCAAATGAAGTGCACATCATTTAAATGGTAAAAGACACACCGAAGACTGAGCAGAAATTTACTACCAATCTTCCCCAGCTTGACGATGGCAGTACCAGCTAATTCTTCTACACCAATAGCACAGCAGTTTGTTTCAGTATGGGTTTCCCAACATACGACTTGTGATTCATTAGATTCCGGTAATCACGTAAAGATATTTCAAGGATTCATCTTACATACAACGCAATCAATGCATGTGGCTTTATGTTGTTCGATGTTCGATACTGAAGCTACAGTGGGAAAGTACACGAACTCTGGTAAAATATCCAAAGAAGACAAAGCAAATTTACCAAACTAATGCACGCTATAATAGCAGTCTTCGAAGAAAGTAATATACTGATCTTAATTATTAGTGTGGGATTGAAGGAGAGGTTATTGAAAATGCGTACATTCTGAGCATTGCTCTGGATGAAAGTCATACACGAACTAATTTTTTTTTTTTTTTTTTAATTTGTCATTCGCGAATAGGACTTGCGCGCTGAGGGTTCCCTACAAATTTAGTTACATATATAAGCAGTTCATCCATTCTGGCAATCGAGGATCTTGACAATTTTTGCCTATTATCGACATTGATAATGACAAGATATCGGCCCCAGGGATTCCAAAACTTTCGAGAATGTTTTAATTTTAAGTTAATAAATGAAAAAAGAAATATTTTTGATGTAGTATAGTTAAAAATTAACAATTTTGTGGTTCACTTCCTTTACTTGTACTGTGAAACCTTTCTTCTTGCCAAATTTAAAGATTCTAGACCATCGGAAAGTACCCTGTAGATTGAGATGATTAAGACTGCGAGTACGAAAATATGTGACGTAAATGGCGTATCTTTGAACAGCAGTGATTTAGAAACTAACGTTTAATATAGTACCAGGGGACCATAGATGTTAGTATGTGACATAAATTTCAACTTGATTCGTCTACCCTTTCGTGATAAAAAGAGGCCTTAACAGACAGACGGGCCGACAGACAGTGTGATAAGATATGAGAAAAAAAAATCTTGTGATATAATTACAAATTCACAATTTTTGGACTTTATCCGTTGGTTGTAGCGTGAATCCTTGCTTCTTGCCAAATTTCATAATTCTAGGCCAACAGGAACTACCCCGTCGGTTTTGATGAGTGAGTTTGCGAGTATCAAAATGTGTGACGTAAACGGTCCTATCTTTTGATTGCACTAAGCTTCAATTTTTTACATCGTCGATGGAGCGTAGATATTAATATGTGACATGAATTCCTACTTGATAGTCATTCCTAAGTAAAAGGGTTTTCAACAGATAGACAGACGGACAACAAAGTGATGCTATAAGGGTTCCGTTTTTAAAGACTGAGGTACGTAAACTTGAAAAGGAAACACAACCTTCCAAATGTCGAAAACTACGTTTATGTATGAAGTCTGAAATTAATGGATGTCAAGTGCAATAGAAGGGGAGAGAGAGGCTACAGAGCCATATGTAATGCTAACTTGGATGCATCAACGGCTACTGAGGCGTTGGCTTTTGCGTTCATACAAAAATGAAAGATTGGAAAGGACGTGATGACGACCGCTTCAAGTTGTCGAGAGACTTTGTATGCGGTGAAGATTCAGCTTGAAGGAGCTGTGAGATACGGTAATGTAATCGTACAGATACTTTAACGTAATCGTAGAAGAGCATCCATGGGACGCTTATCTTATACAAACCATGTAACTTATTGTCGTCCGTATCCCTCTCTTTGTTGTTCGTAACTGCGAACTAATAGTTTTTATCATGACTAACAGTTCCTCAAACGCCGGCCGGAGTGGCCGAGCCGTTCTAGGCGCTACAGTCTGGAACCGCGCGACTGCTACGGTCGCAGGTTCGAATCCTGCATCGGGCATGGATGTGTGTGATGTCCTTAGGTTAGTTAGGTTTAAGTACTTCTAAATTCTAGGGGACTGATGACCTCAGAAGTTAAGTCCAATAGTGCTCAGAGCCATTTTAATTTAAAAAAAAAAAAAACCTCAAACACCTGCATGTTCAAACAAATAACTGTCATTTTGATAAATAACCTCAGCAGTTCTTCAAACATTTCACATAATTCCTAGCAATGAGTAAACATAGAGATTAAACGACTGACCTCTTAGTCAGGAATAAAGCACTAAAATCCGGCAGTGGTTTTTTTTTATGGATTCACGCTAATGACTGGATACGGCCAGTTAAAACATCACGCAGGCTCTACGCGGAATTCTTGTTCACCCGCCGTTAATGATCTTTTCAACGGGACCATAAGACCCAACGAAAGAAGTCGTGTGTGCTCTCAAGATGGTGAACTGGCCTTTTAGCAACCGTAAAAACATATCCAAAACTTGCTGAGAAGTACACAGGGCTTCGAAACTCGTTAGCCCGCAAAATACAGATTCCAGGCTAATCGCACCGTCGGGTTTTCCTTTCAGGAACAGCTTGCATTTAGGGCGCGCTGCTGAATCAGCCGGACGTCATTACCTTTGGAGATCTTTTTTATCGGCACAGATTTCTCACGGGTGGTGAAGCCCGGCGTGAGTCACTCGCGGACAGTTTTTCACGTAAAATTGTCATTGCTTATCCGCTGGGAGGAGCTGCTAATGGATGGCAGTCGGCCCGGCACAGGTGTTGCGTGACGAGCGGCCGCTGTTTCCGCTCATTCCCCGCGAAGCTGGCAGCGATAAACAAGGCGAAGCGAAAACACGGCCCTGGCGCAGGATGTGCGCTCCTCTAATTGAAATGCCAGCCGGTTTCTTGCAGCAGCCGGGCAGATGGTACGCGGCGCCGGACTCCGCTACGCAGCTGCTCACTCCCCAGTCCGCGATCGAATCCTGGCCTGTTACCCACGGCCCGCATCCTACCCGTTGTATGCATACAGTGTCTTACACAAGTACGTGTTCCATGTGATTCGCTTAGGGATGGGAAAAACCGATCGGTTAAAACAGCAACCGGTATTTTTCGGTATTTGTTTCGTCTCCGTTATAACATCTGTTTTTATTTTTTGCTAATAGCCTGGTATAAAAAAAAGATATACGAATTTGCCATAGCAGCAGAACTAATATTTTTCGTTTAAAATACACATTTTTTAAAGAACGAGTAATTTTTATTCATAAAATTTGTAATGCTTTGAAATATTGCGTTGTTATAGGAAAAGTAATCAGTGTCATTTTAACAACAGTGCTGACAGAAACGAGCAGCAAATACATGTTCAAATAACTTATGGGAATACAGGCGGGCGCCGTCATCAACAACCGACGATATTTCAACAAGAGCGCACCCTGCCATTTTCAAGGTAAACCTGCAACAAGTAAGCGAATTTAAAACCTCAGTTTTCCTTGAAACTCCATAAAGGTAACACACACACACACACACACACACACACACACACACACACACACACACAGTAAACACTAGCGCCATCACAAACCAAAGGTGACCGACGTCAGAAGTAATCGATAGTGAAATTAATATTCAACGGGTGAGGTAGCATGAATTCTTTCCCTCTTCTTTTTGACGATTGAGAGCAGGATTCCCCGCGGACTATACACAAAAAACACCGTCTCAATTTATAAGATTAATTTCAGCATCTTCCTTAATAACCCTATCTCAATAACTGGAGGTTCATGCCAGAATGTCCGTACTGTTATACTCCATAGGATGACAGTGTTCTACAATGGCGGATATGCTCGGCTGTTGTAAGCTTGTGTGCCACTTACGCTCGGTATACCGGTCCTCTACAGTCTTCAGTCTGACCAGTGTATGAAATGCCACAACTACATGGAATACGGTACACACCTGCCTTACGCAAACCAAGATCATCCTTTATGGAACCTAAAAGAACCCTGATCTTAGATTGTGGTCGAAAACACAGCCGCACTGGATTAGCTGAGCGGTACAAGGCGCTGCAGCCACGGACTGTGCGGCTGGTCCCGGCGGAGGTTCGAGTCCTCCCTCGGGCATGGGTGTGTGTGTGTGTGTGTGTTTGTCCTTAGGATAATTTAGGTTAAGTAGTGTGAAAGCTTAGGGACTGATGACCTTAGCAGTTAAGTCCCATAAGATTTCACACACACATTTTGAAAAACACACTTCACATCATATTTCCTCAAAATTCTACCAATCCTGTTCGAAATGCTCCCTGTGTAAGGCAAACAGGCTGTACGTCTCACAAACACATGCTATAAGAGTTGGTCCAGCATTGCTGAGATAATAACGTAACTGTTACAATGTGGCGTGCCGGCCGTTGTGGTCGAGCGGTTCTAGGCGCTTCAGTCCGGAACCACGCTGCTGCTACGGCCGCAAGTTCGAATCCTGCCTCGGGCATGGATGTGTGTGATGTCCTTAGGTTAGTTAGGTTTGAGCAGTTCTTCGTCTAGGGGACTGATGACCTTAGAAGTTAAGTCCCATAGTGCTTAGAGACATTTGAACAATGTGGCGTGGCCTATTTTGTAGCCGCGAGTACAAGTAGTGACTAAGAACTGCCCCATCTGACCTCTATGGTAGTTTCACTCTCTCGTCGTCGAACATCAGTTGTATAACGGATGGCACCATCCGTGGTCTGAAAGTATTTTTCGAAGTGCGGTATCACTGAAGTACAATGCTCTATTTGGTTTAAAATATTAAAAATGGGAGGAGCCATAACCAACTTGTGACATAATATAAAGAGAGATAAAACTTGACAGTTCATTCACAGTTAACAATAAAACTAGAAAGCAACTGATCTGATGCCTGTGTCTACATAACATGTCTTTATCTGCTTGTAGCCCTTGAAAACGGACAAATTAACTCGGAAAATAGTTCTCCAGCCACAGTTTTCACTCTTTAGCGCTGACTATTCCTTATGTCCAAATACTTGTGTGATTCCTATTATAACATGATATTTGAACAGAGTTTCAAAACATTAGATTCAGTATGGGAATACTCTGATTTCTTGTAGTAGTCAACGATTTATCAAATGGTTCAAATGGCTCTGAGCACTATGCGACTTAACTTCTGAGGTTATTAGTCACCTAGAACTTAGAACTAATCAAGCCTAACTAACCTAAGGACATCACACACATCCATGCGCGAGGCAGGATTCGAACCTGCGACCATAGCGGTCGCTCGGTTCCAGACTATAGCGCCTAGAACCGCACGGCCAGTCCGGCCGGCTCAAAATTATTCAACCGTTGTTCAGTTTCTACGTTTATCAGAGGGAGAAACCGGTTATTTTGAACGGTTTACAAGTCCTGTTAAACTGGCGTCGAAAAAGACCGATATAACCGAAAACCCGTCGTTTCAGTGCTACCGCCATCCCTAGATTCCCTGCTCAAGCAGCATAAATTATCACAGGTTTCTTTAACTGACGGGAGAGACTCACGGAAATGCAGATAAACCTAAATTGGCAGATGCTTGATGAAAGACGCCAATAATTATCACGTCTTGTACAATAACTGCTTCACTGCTCTTGTAAAAAATCCATTTAATGACCGGTTTCGTAGCCTTGAAGCCACGTCATTAGGTTACATACGTTCAATCGTTACATGGACGGGACCGAACATTCCTTGTCTATGAATAAATGACGCAATTATCGAATCGTCAGCTAAAGCAGAAGATTCAATTGGTTCAAATGGCTCTGATCACTATGGGACTTAACTTCTGAGGTCATCAGCCCCCTAGAACTTACAACTACTTAAACCTAACTAACCTAAGGACATCTCACACATCCATGCCCGAGGCAGGATTCGACCTGCGACCGTAGCGGTAGCGCGGTTGCAGACTGAAGCGCCTAGAACTGCCCGGCCACACGGCCGGCGCAGAAGGCATGAGTCCATGGTTCCTCAAGAGTGCCATGAATCCGGAACGGACGAAGGTAGGCCGAACATAAACGGTTAACCGTTAGGCGATAATCCGCAGCCGGCCGCGGTGGTCTCGCGGGTCTAGGCGCGCAGTCCGGAGCCGTGCGACTGCTACGGTCGCAGGTTCGAATCCTGCCTCGGGCATGGATGTGTGTGATGTCCTTAGGTTAGTTAGGTTTAAGTAGTTCTAAGTTCTAGGGGACTGATAACCACAGCAGTTGAGTCCCATAGTGCTCAGAGCCATTTGAACCATAATCCACATTTTTGCCACTCTTGGTGCATTGTGACCCTTGGACTAATGGTTAACTGTTTACACTGAGGTGACGGAAGTCAAGGGATAACGACGTGCACATATACAGATGGCGGTAGTATCGCGTACACGAGGTATTAAAGGGCAGTGCATTGGCGGAGCTGTCATTTGTCCTCAGGTGATTCATGTGAAAAGGTATCCGACGTGATTATGGCCTCAGGACGGGAACTGACAAGCTTTGAACGGGGAAGGGTAGTTCGAGCTAGACGCATGGTACATTCCATTTCGGAAATCGTTAGAGAATTCAATATTCCGACATCCACAATGTCAAGAGTGTGTCAAGAATACCAAATGTCAGGCATTAACTCTCACCATAGACAACGCTGTGACACGGCCTTCACTTAACGACCCAGAGCAACGGCATTTGCGTAGAGTTGTGAGTTCAACAGGCAAACAACACCGCGCCAAATAACCGTAGAATTCAATATGTGACTTACGACGAACGTATCTGTAGGAAAGTGCGGCGAAATTTGGCGTTAATGGCCTATGGCAGCAGACAAACGACGCGAGTGCTTTTGCTAACAGCACGACATCGCCTACTGTGCCTCTGCTGGGCTCGTGACCACATCGGTCGGACCCTAGGGTCAGATATGAGTCCAGATTCCAGTTGGTAAGAGCTGGTGGTAGGGTACCAGTGCGGCGCAGATCCCACGAGGTCATGGACTCAAGCTGTCAATAGGGCACTGTGCAAGTTGGTGGTGGCACCAAAATAGTGCGTTGATGCGTTTAAATGGAATGGACTGGGCCCTCTGGGCCAGATAAACTGATCACTGACTGGAAATGGTTATGTTCGGCTACTTGGAGACCATTTCCAGCCATTCATGGACTTCGTGTTCCCAAACAAGTATGGAATTTTTATGAATGACAGTGGGCCATGTCACCGACCCACAATTGTTTGCGATTGGTTTGAAGAAATTCTGGACAATTCGACCGAATGATCTGGCCACCCAGATCGCCCGACATGAATCTTGTCGAACATTCATGGGACCTAATCGAGGGGTCAGTTCGTGCATGAAATCCTGCACAGGCAACACTTTCGGAATTATGGACAGATATAGAAACTGCATGGCTCAGTGTTTCTGCAGGAGACTTTCCAGCGACTTGTTGAGTCCATGCCACGTGGAGTTGCTGTTGCTGTGGAAAAGGAGGGCCAACACGATTTTAGTTCGAATCCAATTACTTTTGTCACTTCATTGTATATTCTGCGTACTGTCGTCCGTTCCGGATTCATGGCACGCTTCAGGAGCCGTGGACCCACGCAGTCCGCTTATCTAACCATTCGATAATTGCGTCATGATTTAACATATCTAATTTTATGGTGTGGCTTCTAGGCTACGAAACCGATCGTTAAAAAAAAATGTACAAGACCAGCCAATTGGTTATAAGTCACAATATCTACTTACTGCCGCGGTTCTCTCTCATACAAGATAGTGTGCAGCCTATAATTATCCCCTGAAAGCTTACGTAAAAGTTTCAAGAGCCAGAATTAAGTGAGGAATTTATAAATATACGAGGTGCTACCCAAAAGTTCCCGATATGTATATGACACGGCTTACAAATGGTGCAACCAAACGCCGCTAGGAGCAGCGTAATTCATGTTGTTGGGTTGTTTTTGGGGGGAGGAGACCAGACAGCGAGCGTAATTAATGTTTCGC
Source organism: Schistocerca serialis cubense (assembly GCF_023864345.2). NCBI lineage: Eukaryota > Metazoa > Arthropoda > Insecta > Orthoptera > Acrididae > Schistocerca > Schistocerca serialis. The sequence goes on from NC_064638.1 coordinate 928,579,846, forward strand.
TCGTCAGTATGCCTAGCGGCTTCGATCTAAGTGGACGTGTTTATTCTTGGCGGTTAGTTATCCATTGTGACGGTTACCGTGTTCGCGACCTGAGAGAACGGCATTTGTGTATCAAGATCTGTTTTAAACTTGGCAAAACAGCCGCAGGAACGCACAAAATATTGGTACAAGCATTCGGTAATGGCGCTTTGGGCCATGCACAAACGTGTGACTTGTATGAACGTTTTAAAAGTGATGATGATGATGAAAGTTCGGGACTCGGAATACGATTATGAATGATCGTAAGTAGACTATCCTCGACATCTGGAGGCGCAAGTATGACTGGGTCCTTCACCACGACAGTTCGAGGCCACGTACAGCTTTCATCGTGCAGCAATTTTTTTGGGGAAAAAAAGGCAGCGTTTCTTCCTCGCCCACCGTACTCACGCATCATGACCCCATGCTATTTCTTTCTCTTTCCCAACTTGAAAATGAAGTTGAAGGGACGAGGATTTGACACGATAGAGGAGATTCAAGCGGAATCCCATCTGGTGCTGGACACACGGACTAAATAAGACTTTCAGGATGCATTCCGTTCGTGGCTCCTGTGCTCCTAAGGGGACTATATTGATTGTGATGGAGGCGAATAAAAATCTTACAAAATGTGATTGCATTTAGTGAACTTTCGGGTAGCAACTCGTACTTGAGCCCACCACGTGTCACTCCCGCAGGCATCACGAAAATAGTAGAATATTTACTGCTCGCAAAGAGACAGTTAAGAAAGCAACCTTCCCGTGCTCGGTACCCGATTGGAACGGGAAGAAACCCTGACCTGTGGTACAATGCTAAGCACTCTCTCTCATAAACTTCACGATAGTTTGCAGAGTGTATAAGGATGAAACGTCCTGCCGGAAAATTCACTGCACATCCTATGCATGGTTGAGAGCTTAGGCATTTAATTGATCCTTTACGGTACTTTCGAGCGGTAGAAACATGAAACCTGAAATTATGTTGTGTCTTGGTCTCCAGTTATAAGCAGAGTGACAATCCTACTAAATACAAACTCGAAACCTGTTTTCTAATTAACAGTAAGCGAAATTCGGGATACGCGAAAGAAGGTTTATACCTAACGATAAGACGAACTTTGGACTACTGTCGAGGTTTGAAAGACCAGTGTAATTCATTAAAAAATTATCTTTCACATTTTTACCCTGTTTACGTTATCAGATTCGAGGACTAAAATGTAAAAAATGACCCCATTTACGTTGATCTACTGTATAATAATCAGCATTGCTTAACGCATTTTGCGTTTCAATACTTGTGTCTGTTTTAAAAGGATCTGTGTGAAACCATTTCAGATTAAATGATTCGTTCGAAACTCAATACATCCATTTGCTTGTTAAAATGCCAGTTATAAAATTTAACCGATATGCTCTTATGCTGATATCACATGGTATGAAGCACATTGTTCCGTTATTTATAAAACTGTATGCCGAGAGAACCAAGTGTATGTTCAAAGGCTTTCACAGACGGCGTAAGTTTCCATAAAATTCGTTAGTATCTACGTACTACGATGAGGCCACTTACAATATTGATTGAAAGGTTGGTTCATCATTTTATTATATAATGCGCTGCACAACCCAGAACAGTTTCGTGAAAATAAAACTAAATGTTTCTCTGCGCACATTACTGGACTGTGCTCCGGCTTTCAGCGCTTGCTCCGCTACACCAGTGGCAAATAAACAATTAACCAATACCAACTTAATCAAACAAATAAACAACGAACAATAAACAGGATCTCCAAGCGAATGAATTAAAGGAAAGCGTAGGTCAAACAACGAGTTCTCTTGTACTTCAGAAATGCACGGCCTACTGTGAGGGGCATGACCAATTAAACTCATATATTAGCAGATTTATAGGCAATGTGCTATATGGTGAAACGTCAGTACTATCTAATAACTAGATTCACACAGTTTTCGGGTGAGGAGGCATTAACCGAATGGAGATTAATCAAAGTCAACTACTGTGATCTCAGCACCATCAGAATGAACAGTAATATAAAGATAAGTATTAGTAAGATGTCTCTTCCACACCTACCATAACGGAAATCCGATCTAAGAAATTTATAAATGTAGAAACTCTGGGAAACTCTTAACTTCGCAGCATAAAGAACCTCACAAAACTACTGCAAGTACATATGTGGTTTTCGTGATTGTTTTAAACCACACATTGCGAAGTACTGAATTGAGGTGAAAATGGTTCTAGACGTGATATATATATTTTTTTTAATATTTTGAAAGGGAAATTAAAAGAGAATGAGTCACGTTTCCACTCAGAGAAAACGAATCCTACGGTGTAATAAAACGAGATAACCGCAAACATTATTTTGAAAACAAAGATTGCTTAAACAGAACTTAGTATTAACTCCTCTCGAGACGAAGATAACTCATTCAGACAGCGAAGGAATAACAAAAGCGTCTGTGACTGCTGTTACAGGCACGCCTTAGATTAAAGCTTCTGCTAAATGAAATGGGTCGCCGGTACCTGCCGGCCGTTCGTCTCGCCAGTAAATCCCACGAAGTGAGAGCACGGCGCTGGAAAAGCTGCACCTGGTCTGGTCGGAATTAATTCATGAATTTATTTAAAGGCACTCGCTCCCGACGTTACAGAGGCTCTCTGGACGAGGTCATCCGGGCCGCCCGGCGTGCGCGCATGGACCCTCCCTCGACTGCTCCGGCCTCCTTCCCGACATAGGAAATAAAGGCCACACGGCATTCCATTCCGTACTCTCTTTGTCCGCGTACAGCAATAACTGCCGGCAGCGTTTCCGGCCGCCAGTTGTAGAATTGGAGGCGACCACGTCATGCGATTGCAGCGTGGATTGATAACCATCCCTTTGATCCTCAGGAGGCACTACCAAATTTGCTGATGAGCATTGCCGATTTTTTGATACTACGATGGCCTTGATTTGTATTCCTTCTTTAATAACCAGTACAGGACTTAGGGCTAGTGCAATACTTTTTTATGCTGACGGAAAAAATCTCAAGACCAAAAATAATTAATGTAGAGCAGCGCTTCCCAACCTTTTCAGCTGGCGGACCCCTTCTACAGTCGAAAATACATGGCGGACCATTAGTCAGTCAAGAACACAATAACTTTAAATTTCAGAGCGAAACCCATGGAAACTGAAAGCTTCTTAATGCAAATGCCATGTTCCCAATGACCCCCCTCCTCCCCCCCCCCCCCCCCCCGAAGTATCAATAGTCTTTGGAGCTTCTTGTGATTGTTCTTCCTTTGGTCGTCCTCCCGCCGCATTCATTTAAACTGGAAACCTCCCTTGTTGTGAAGGCGATGGGAGAAACCGCATCCTTCTTCAATGATTCCGACTTCAGCCACGGATCCATGTTAGAAGTAATAAACTGGTAAAAAAATCGACTTATGAAATAGGTAGTGCACTGACAAAGCAAGTTTAACATTAACGATGCCTGGGGCCGCATGCGTAAAAGGTTTCAGCGCATCTAGTGCCGTGAGCCGGCGCACAAACGACCCCCTTATTGTTGCGAAACAGTCGGATCAGGGAAGCCGCATTCTCCGGCACTAAACTGTGTTGGCGTTCTCACTTAGGAACCGCAAAGGCTGCCTGGGAATACGACCTAAAGTAAAAGTACACATGTTTTTCACACTTAAAAAAATAGTGATGAATTTGATTTTCACATTTTTATTCAATAATTTTACTCATTATTTTACACGATTTGGTGAAAGGTGTCCTCGGACCCCCTAGAAAGTGCCGGCGGACCCCTAAGGGGTCCGCGGACCACACGTTGGGAAGCCCTGATGATGTAGAGTAATGAAATTTCGGAAATATATTTGTCTAGGAAACATATTCAAGTGCTTAACATTCCAAGATGACAGGGAAGTGGGAGATAAGCGATTGCAAACGTGAAATGCTCGTACATTAATAACTGGTGTAACTGCCAGAATGTTGAATGCAAGCATGCAAACGTACATGCATTATGGTGTACAGGTGCCGGGTGTCAGTTTGTGGATTAGACCGCAGATGAAGTAAACTACCGTGGTGTCATAAGCAGACAGAAAATATAGCAGCTCCTACGTTCCAGGTGTGTAGCTGGCTGTTTCTCGTACCGGCTTCTGGAGGGCTTGGCAGCGTAGATAACTGCGGTCTTCAGCAGGACGGGCGGCCACGTCAACACCCTGGTACGCCGGTTATGTCCACCGGACCACACAGGCAGTCACGCTCGTCCCAGACGATAAAGATCTGCATTTTGCGGTGGACCGCCGCCGCTGATGCGTAATCCGCAGAGAGGTGCTTAAGTCGTGACTGACACAGCTGCTGACGAGTAAATGACTGAGGCGAGGACGGGACCTGCCCATTAACACAAAATGACTTTACTGAAGACAAGAGTCAGTCCACGGCGACGCGAGTGTTTCACTCGCACGATGCTCCCAGTGAATAAAATTTTCCCCAAAGCTCGATACTTTTATTTTGTATAGGTATATAAATTTGTTTGTTCCTTCAAAGATTACGACAGTGCTGAATTGCTCCCATTTCTTAAATTTTACTGTAGGTCTCCTATAAAATATGCATTTATTAGACAATTTGACAATTCACAAATACTATGTTCGTGTTAAAGTAATATGTTCGACTGAGAAGTAAAAATAATAATATGCAAATAACGGGATTCTATTATGACTAGATCATCTCAAAAATATGATGTGCAATATAAGGTATATTATCTGCCTTTACGCAACAATCAACAGCAAAACAGCAAAATATTTCATTTCATTTAAATTATAACATTACAAAGACAACGTTATTGACGCAGTGTTGCTAATACGGCGCCGCAAAAATAACAGTGTTGCACTAAACGGTCAGAAAGGGTCACTGAACTCAAAATACACTGATCAGACAGAACATTACGACCCCCGAGACCTGTAATTGATATAAAACTGCCCAGGCGACAGCAGCGTCAGCTGGCGAGGAATGGCTGCTCGTCAGACACAAGAAGGGTGCATGCGGTGTCAGCTAGCGTGCTGTCCGTACGTGGAACGGGAGGGCGTGCCATCTGTCTGAGCTTGACCGAGGGCGGATTGTGATGGCTCGGATGTACTCAAGTTGGATAGCTGTAACCAATTTTATGTGCCCAATTGTTGTACTCTTGGCAGATTATTGTTGCCTTGACTATGAATAACAATTGTAGGTACCCTCCAGTTTCGCTGAGTACATGTATATGTAGCAACAACGTGTGTTATTTCTGTGTTATCAACAGGACAATTTTGTGTTTTAATACAATGTCCATTTCATCTCAGAAGCAGGCATAAATAGATGTTCATCATGAAAACACATCTATGACCGTAAGAGATCTTGCCTCTGTTGTTGGTGTGGGAAAATCTAGTTTCTGAAGACTTCTTAAGGCATATAGTGACACTGCGTCATTGTCTCCAAAGAGAAAATGCAAATGTAAACAAAAAGGAAAAACCACTTTTAGAACTGGAAAATCTCTAGATAGAAACAATTCATTCTCACAAGACAAGTAAGGACCTTCAGCGAGATTTATTAGCCACTAGGGTTGAAACTGATTCTTCAACGCCCGCATCTCGTGGTCGTGCGGTAGCGTTCTCGCTTCCCACGCCCGGGTTCCCGGGTTCGATTCCCGGCGGGGTCAGGGATTTTCTCTGCCTCGTGGTGGCTGGGTGTTGTGTGCTGTCCTTAGGTTAGTTAGGTTTAATTAGTTCTAAGTTCTAGGCGACTGATGACCTCAGCAGTTGAGTCGCATAGTGCTCAGAGCCATTTGATTCTTCAACGGCACGACGTTGACCAATGAAGGAGTAGTTGTTAACACTGCCACTGCCGACTCCCTACAAGCGCCAAGCATTCGTCTTTGCTTCTTTTCGACATCGAGCTATGAGCTGCCCAATCACATTCCGTGCACGCATCGTTTCGACCCTCTCCGATTGATACCAGAGGCCGAGCCGCAGTAGTATACAAATGGAAAACGTTGCCAGCTCCTGCAGTCAGTGGTTTTATTCTTGACGACGATGGCAGAGATGGCCATCGAAACTTACCAACAGAGTCAACGACCGTTCAGTGAACATTGCTGCGTATGGGACTCCGCAGTACGCGCCTGATTCATGCACCGACGCTGACTGCTGTTAAACGGCGGCGAAGGCTGAACTTCGCACTCCAATAACTGGACGTCAACAGAGAGACGACAAATGGCCTTCTCGGATGAATCATGTTCTATGCTCCATTGCACAGAGGACCGTTGTCGTATACGACCCACCATCACCTGTCGGAAGAGTCTAGGTTGGAGGAAGTAGCGTTGTGGTCTGAAAAATGTTTTAGTGGCATTCCCTGGGTGATCCCGTCATTCTGGAAGTCGCAATGGATCGACACAAATATGTATCTATCCTCGGGGACCATGTCCACCCATAGATGCAGTTTGTTTTTTCCTCGGCACGATGGCCTCTACCAGCAGGACAATGCAATGTGCCACACAGCTCGCCGTGTACTTTTTTTCACGCCACGGATTCTTGCCAGAGAACCTAGCGTGTCCGGCCACAGTACTGGTGTGACACGGCTGCACATCCATGTCGGTACCTCCCAGAATCTCATTGACTCTCCTCTTGCGCGCCCGAGCTGCAATAGGTGGTTATTCAAACTTTTAATAGGTGGTAACACTAATGTGACTGGGCCGTGTATATACTCCGCAATCCACCCTACAGCGCACGGCGGAAGGTATATCTGACCAGTATTATCGATTGTCCTTGCTATTTCATTCACGTACTGAGCGAGGGAAAAATAACTATACACGCGCAAGTAATTTGTCTTATCTTGGTCTCATGATCGCTGCACGAAAACGAGATAACCGCTGATAATATATGGGCGCACAGTCTGCTTCGTACACACGTTCGTTAAATTTGCCGAAAAGGTTTTCGAGAGGACGAGGTCGTTTTTCTTACAAGGATTCATATTTGATTTCTCCGAGAATTTATGGTAATGTGGGCTACGGTCCTAGCTGCGCTACTCTGAATTCGTTCGACGTACGCTGTCATGCTTACTTGATAAACAATGGAACAGGACTCTATAACTGGTCGCTCTAGCATTATATATCCGATTTCATTTACAGATCCTTTGCTTTTTCCCAGTACCGTTCCAACACATTGAAGTTCTGCATTCGCTTTCCCTAACGTTGATTTTACGTGGTCGGACGATTTCATATTTCGTTTTTACTATTGCACCTATTAACTTTTACTATTTGGCGTGTCAGTTTTTTTTCATTTATTGGCTTTCGGGCCGTGGCCACGCAGTCGTCTCAACACAGATTACCGTTTGTTTTGACAATTCAAAGTAGACGTTAACTGAAGTCGGACCCTGGTACGAAGTTACGTAGGCTTCACAAAGGGTTCCGACAAAAAGCAAATTTTACATTCACGGTATACTGAAAGGATTACACATGACGAAACACTGGATAAAGTAGTATGCTATAAAAATCCTACTGGTAATACAGTAAGAAGTGATAAATCGCCGTTATTACACTTTAGGGATATTCCTAATTCAATCCATATTGATGAACGTGTATCTAAATTAGCAATAAAAAGTTCTTTTGTATGTCCTGTAAGATTTGTTTTAATGTCATAGGTCACAACTAATCTTCTGATCCGCTATTGAGGTCTTTCACTTTATTATAGGAACTCTCTTCCTTTTATGCATATTTAAAGAGAGCTCATTACACCGAACTGAAATCTTATCCACGTTTTTTTAGCAATTCCTTCGGCCAACGACGGTACTTTCCTCCACGCAACAGCATTGTCAGTGAACCATGTTACAGTGCTGCTGATAGTATCTGATAAATGATTTGCGTTTTCAAAACATTACAAGTCCTAGTACACTACCTTTGAGGCACGCTCAGTGGTACTTTCGCTTCTGTGGGACATTCACCGTCCAGTTCAAAATGGTTCAAATTGCTCTGAGCACTATGCGACTTAACTTCTGAGGTCATCAGTCGCCTAGAACTAATTAAACCTAACTAACCTAAGGACATCACACACATCCATGCCCGAGGCAGGATTCGAACCTGCGACCGTAGCGGTCGCTCGGTTCCAGACTGTAGCGCCTAGAACCGCAGGGCCACTCAGGCTGGCCACCGTCCAGTATTACGTATTCGGCTGTATTAGTCAGATATTCCTCGAGCCAACCACACATTTGCGTAGGAGTCGAGACTGCAGCAACTTGTCGAACGCCTTTGGGAAATCTAAGAAGATAAAATGTACTTGTTCACCTGCATCTATTGTTTGCAATAGTTCTGTGATGACTTAAAGTCCAGTCTTGACAGTGGTGCATCAACTGAGCACTGAGAGAAGTTCTTAAAACTTATTATAATTAATAGAATGGTAAAGTTAAGAACTCCACTACAGAAGGCTTGTCATGTTTGCAAACACAGAGCGTTAAGCGGTTGCGTAACGACCAAGGTCAGTATCTCGCATGTGGCTGATAGAATATTGTAATTAATAATTTTTTGTGATAAGGATTATTATAAATGACACACGCCTTTTTCTGCCTCATAATTATGTCAAAAAGAAAGTAAATGTTCATTTTCAACAGTTTAGGATCAGTTACCATCTTTATTAATTTTGACCCTAAAAGTTGGAGATACACTGTGTGGAAGGAGGGATGATTAGAAATAAATGCGTTAGCGGAATGTAACAGAGACCTTCAGGAAGCCAATGACGAGTGGAGGTGAACCGTGGGGAAGTGACGTGGAGACCAGGCGCGCTTCTGGGAAACGCTTGGTGCAGCGGAGCGGTGGTTTGGAAACGAGGTGGCCAGCGCAGCGGCGCGTCCGGAAGTGACAGGTGGTCATTAGCTGCAACCACAGGCGTGCGCCGCGCCGCCCACGCCTGGACCACCCACCGCCTGGCACCGCTGCCACCGCTCATTCGCGAGCGGGACAAAGGCTGGCCGCGGGTTTCGCGAGTGCTACTAGTTTTTGAAAATGTTAATGAGCTACTACTCACCAAGCGTGGCGTGTATTAAACAGTAAGGCAGTTTTAGCACCTACGCCGGTCGCAGTGGCCGAGCGGTTCTAGGCGCTTCAGTCTGGAACCGCGCAACCGCTACGGTCGCAGGTTCGAATACTGCCTCGGGCATGGGTGTGTGTGATGTCCTTAGGTTAGTTAGGTTTAAGTAGTTCTAAGTTCTAGGGGACTGATGACCTCAGATGTTAAGTCCCATAGTGCTTAGAGCCATTTGAACCATTTTTTTAGCACCTACGATATCAAATTACGCCGTTACGTTCTACTGGGACGTTGGCACCGATCTGCTACGATTAGTCGTCAAGTTCTGATTGTGACATGCAAGCAAACAGTTTCCGAATGTCAGTTTGAGGAACCATGCCTATAACACAATCTGTGTCAGTTAATGAGGACTGGTGACTGGAGGCTGATGTGAAAGTATGGTTTTCCCATTGCATCACAGACATGATCTGTGGATGATAATTCAGAGAAAAAGGCGGACCAACCATGGATATGTACATTCCTCAAGACGGTTATGGTGTGAACTACAGTGTGGGGGTCTTGCATTAACCTGCTGGAGTATGCTATTTGGTAAGCTGCTCGCGAAAGTTATGATAATAGGGCTCACCATTCTTATCGCCTGCTGGCCTCCCTTCAACGAGATCAGTCCTGCTGTCGTGTCCAGTAGCTACCTACACCGTAATCCAGTAGCTGCAGAGGTGTGGATCTCTACGGGTGGAATCGCTGCTTCCTCTGACTTTCCTCTAGATCGTCCACAGACACGTTGGTGCCGATCTAACCACCATAAAGAGTAGCGAAACTCATCGCTGAACACCACGGAATGCCGTTCAATGTCCCAGTTGACTCTGACTCTACATCATGCAAGTCTCTGCCGTCCGTGGTATTGTCTCAGCTCTAAATACCACATGACAGCTCGAGATATCAGCCCTGCGTCCATTTACCTTTTGCCGACGGTTTGAAGTGACACTATGCTACTAATCCTATCCCGGATTTCATCTGTTTATCTGTCACTTCGTCAGACCAAAAGGAATAATTTTGCTATCTTATTTGGTGCATAGCTCTTCTATAAGGACCCAACCGACTTTTCTTGCCACACTATTGTTCTGTGTCCATCTCTTCACCACGGGCGCTGCAATCATTGAAGTACAGCCGATTTCCTCTGCGATCTGTCTGTACTATGCTCTCATGTCGCTCAGACCATCCAGTCATTCGGTATTTCTTAAAGTCCAAAACATGGTGATAAGTAGCACGTGCTCACCCTCTGATCATGCCGTGAAGGTGATCTCCACCTGAAAAGTTTCATCATCGTTGGACGCACCCAACAGACATCATGTACTCTCACTGCTTTTCTTCAGTAGGAATGGCTTTTCAGTATTGAAAAAAGAAGTTGTCTAAGGATGAAATTTTATTCAACATATTCCACATGCTTGGAAATACAAGAGTATCAATCTGATTGCGTGCGGTTGAGGTGTTCATAGCGTGCTTCCCATCCCCGTCGGTGTAGTTGTGATAAGTTGATCTCCTCGGCTGTCGAAGATCTGTGTAAGAACCTATCTGAATTCTCCCAGCTGATTTCAGCTGCCGATACTCTAATTGGGCGATTGAGCGAAATAATTCCATAAAGAAGGCGATCACCCATTCCCTACACAGTCCTTATTCATCACCTTTAGTGATCTCTCTCTGTAATGAAAACGGTAGAGCACACGTTTTTCTTTGCTTGCTTTCTGTGTTGTCCTCTTTTATCCTTGAGCATAATCTAAACACTTCGCACAGCATCTTATTACCTTTATTGTACAGCTCCTTTACTTTCTAAGAAAAAAATGTTCTGTAACTCTATAAGCCACAAATGCACCGAGTGAGACAGTGGACTGGTAAGACACTGGACTCGTATTTGGGAGGGCGACTGTTCAAATCCCCGTCCCGCCATTTAGATCTAGTTTCCCCATGATTTCCATAAATCACTTCAGACTAATGCCGCGAGGATACCCATGAAAGGGCACAACCGATTTCTTACCTTATTCTTTGCGAATCAGGTCTTGTGTTCACCCTGTAATAATGTAGTTGTCGACTGGACGTTAAACCTTAATCTACCTTCCTTTTTTCTTTATCGGCATTTCGAGTGACGTATGCAACGTATTTTCTGTACACTCTTTCATGAGCTCACGGTTGCATTACGGAAAGCATTCATTGCCGAGACAAGTTGGGAAGTACTTACTGCTGTTACTTCCACATACACATAACGTCAAGAAACAGAATTAGGATTTAACGCCTTGTCGACTGTTAGGTCATTAGAGACGGACACGAGCTCGGATTAGTCTAAGTTTAGAAAAGAAAATTTGCCACGATTAAGGGAAAGGACGGGAAACCTAAATCTCGATGGAGACGGGAATACGAATTGCCGTCTTCCTAAATGGGAGTCCAGTATTCTAACCACTGTGCTACTTGGCTCGATTTAGATCGTCACCACCATAATAAAATTACAGAAGTTCGGGGTCGTACTGAGGCGCAGAGATACTCTTCTCTCCCGCGCTGTGTTCTCCACTTGAACAATAGCATCCACCTTTATAGCTAATTGTGTATTACAAATTTAAATGTAAATAATAATGTTCACATACCTTTCACGAACAAACGTCTAAAGATATCTGGTACTACGTTTTGGCACTTGTTATATGTTCTCCGTGAAAAAGTCAACAGAGTCCTAGTATATGTACGAAAAATTGATTCTTTTTAATCATCATGCATTTGTACCGTTCGTGATGTTTCATTATCACAACTGTTGTTTCTCCTGTTTTTGGCAGGTTTCACAGCATTGTAACAGTTGGCATTCTCTGGAAAATTGTAAATGTTGGTGCATTACGTTACAAGTATGTCATTGACTCTTCTTTTTGTGATATGTATAATGCACTGCATTTACATGAGACCACATGAGATAACGACCTATTCGTGACTTTTGACTGGTCTCTCATTGTTCTGTGTTCGTCATTAAACGTTAAGTCGAATTTGCGGGGACAGTAACTCAGGAAAACATTAGCCGCACCTGTCCCAGACCTCTTTAATGGGAAATTAAGAACAGCAAACTGTATCGTCATCATTTACTAACGAGCATTTCGTTATGCAGACAGTTTTTCCCGTCAGCTAAACGTAAATTAGTGATAACGGCAATATTCACACAGCACGTGATTATCTTGACTACGCTCTTTCTGTTAGGAACAGATGCGGGATTGTCAACGAGAACAGCGCGTAGGTGCGTTCGTACGGAAATGTATTCTCTGACTGTAGTGCCTGCGGAAACATATTCTGTACCTCCACTGCTGTAGGGTATGGACATTCATTAAATATAGCAACTCGCGTCGGGAGCGCCTGCTACATCAAACGCGAATGATAGCCGACATGTGTTTCTGCTTCGCACGGTCGCAGTTATGTTACCGATCGATATCAGTCCACAAGTTTTAATGTTAATGATTTCTGAGCTGTTTGTCTGTCGTCCGGGCTACCGGTCACGAATGTAGTTATGGTCTAGAGAAAGATGAAAGGTAGCAATAATTTTATTTTGTTTCCTCTCTGTCACGCTGTTTCTTTCTTTGATTTTATCTTCAGGAACTTTATCGCTTTTTATAAAGAGGTCGACGCAGTTGAGCAGACAAAAATCACATCTGCCACAGTATAAAGGATTGTCTTAGTTGTGGGAGAACATTACAACTCTTATTCAAAATCGTGAGGTGTTCGTAAGTAGAGCAAACGAAGCTTGGTGTGCGGATAAGATGTATGTTTCCGTATGTGAACGAATGACAAATAATGACAAAAAATGTGGCGGCGTAACGTAGGAAGTGATCCGAAGTATCTAGTTTTGGAGTGATAGACTACAAGTGTTGAGACGCTTGCTGGAGATGCGCATTTGCCTGCTCCAGGTTGTTGTGGCTACATTCTGGATCGGAGACGAATATTCTCGACACTGTCCTACGCACGTCTTATATAAAAAAGAAAGAAGAGATGCAGCGCATTTCATATCTAAGTTTAGTGAGATAAGAGTGTGACATCTCCGTAAACATCAAATGTCACCGTTAAGAGAGAGTGATCTGGAAAAGCCGTCACGTCACGTAGGAGAGAACTTTAAAAAGTAAGTTGCACATTATCATGGCGGTCCAAGTAACTTTTATGGAATGCTGGACTACACTTCAAAGTGATACAGACAAGTGACGCTATTTTTCAAAATAACCAACAAGTCTCTGTAAACCACGGTCAGAACGGTCTACCAATCGTTCAAATCCTCGAGGATGGAAATTCGCAACTTGCTCGCGGAGTCTTTCTAGCACCCTGTGTGAAAGTTCTCATCGTCGGAAAATCTGCGATTGCTGCGAACCACTTCCTCAATCGCCTAGACATTGTCGTCTGTGGTCGAAGCCGGTGGCCTTTCGTCCTGATCAGCATTGCCCACGACTGTGCGGCCTTAGTCAAAATGATGGCACCATTTCACTACGGCTGGACGCGACACTGCATTTGGTCCATACACGTCCAGAATTCCATCGGTGACTCTACTCGTAATTTAGACATTTTGCTTATGAGAATCATGTTTTCCACGGACTTCAATTTTGGAGTACGTTTCCAGTTGCTGCACCATTTCACTCCCGCACTATGATGCCTCTGTTATCCGTATTAAAGAAGAATTGTGTCTACAGGAAACCCAGAACATGTGGCCGGCCGCGGTGGCCGAGCGGTTCTAGGCGCTACAGTCTGGAACCGCGCGACCGCTATGGTCGCAGGTTCGAATCCTGCCTCCGGGCCCGCATCTCGTGGTCGTGCGGTAGCGTTCTCGCTTCCCACGCCCGGGTTCCCGGGTTCGATTCCCGGCGGGGTCAGGGATTTTCTCTGCCTCGTGATGGCTGGGTGTTGTGTGCTGTCCTTAGGTTAGTTAGGTTTAAGTAGTTCTAAGTTCTAGGGGACTGATGACCGTAGATGTTAAGTCCCATAGTGCTCAGAGCCATTTTTGAGCCTGCCTCCGGCATGGGTGTGTGTGATGTCTTTGGGTTAGTTAGGTTTAAGTAGTTCTAAGTTCTAGGGGACTGATGACTTCAGAAGTTAAATCCCGAAGTGCTCAGAGCCATTTGAACCATTTTGAACCAGAACATGTAGGCCTACTCTCTTCTTACAATGCGCCACACTTGTTGTCTAACAATCTTAACTTACAACAACATATGTAACTTAGTTTTTGAAGTTTTCGCAATCAGGAGGCTGAGTATGTGTCGCGAGTGGGAAAATTATTTTCCTCACTGTTTCAGACATTGGACTCTTCCCCCGGGAGGCGGCCAACTTTATTTAGGTTTATCGTTGTTATTTCAACCAGTTTTGAATACTGGTAGAATTTTTTATTCAACGTAGACTTGTGATTTCGTGACGAATCCGTCTTCGATTGCGATAGCCTTCAGTCCATAATAACGGCCATACCAGCGATACGAACCCTAACCTTATATCCTCTCATTTAGAGAGCGTGACAATAAAACAACGTTAAATAGATACGCCACTGACAAGAGCAGAAGCAGAATACTTCAAAAAGTCTTTGTATGCGCTTCCGTTCCTAGTCAGTAAAAGTTACTGCAGCTTAGTTACACTCGCTAAACTCAGTGCTTTAAGACACTTTTGGCCAGAATAATAAAAACTAATACTACTGTTCAAATTAAACTTGCAACTTTTTGCTTCGCGTTAGTGGACGAAACAATTTTGTCATAATTATTTTGCTCCCAGTTTATCCTTTCACAAGGGGATCACACGGCAACTTTTAAACTTCCCGATCATCCTCAATTTGCTAAAGCAAGGTCGAATTTTCTCGACAGGAACGTAGCCATGTGGTAGAATGCTTGCCTGCCGCGTAGGAGATGTAGGTTAGAATCCCAGCTGATGAAAGTTTGTCAACAAAGGTGCCTGTTCTATCAGAATTTCCATGAAGTTTAAGATACATAAAAATGGAAAAGTATCAGTAGTGCTCGAGAGTGATAATTGCTGGTTCAAGTATCGTTTTGGTCATAATTTCTTTTTCTTTTTTCATACTGTATGACACACAGGCTCACTTGCCAGTGTGAGTACCTGTTGCCCACAAATTGTCTTTCCGTACTGAAGCCACCGTTTGGCTCCACACTGTATGACCAGTTACGGTTAATAATGCAACGAACATTGTATATTCATGCAGCTGAGACGCCCAAAAAAATAAAAAAAATTATCAAACTTATTCAGTACGAGCAGTTGCGGACCCACCATCCCGAGGCATCGAGCCTCGAATCAGCAATTTAGTGTTATCCAAGTCATACTTTGCTATTTTCATTTCCATTAACGTAATTCAGTGAATAATATAAGTAATACAGTCTACACTGAAAGAAGTTCTGGCGTTGAGCTTGCAGTGTACGTAGCTACAAGCATATATTTCTTCAAGACATTTAGTAAATTTCTCTGGTTGTTACAATTAACTGAGGAATCTTAGGATAACTAATCAATTTGACAAAAAACGTCAGTACAGGGGAGGGCGAGAGGGCAGTACTCAAACCTGAGGAATGATTTTCCTACTTCTTTTACGTAGTGTGTAGCAACATTCCATTCTCATCTGGAAAAAATTCGAACAGTTGTAGAAAGAAATCATGGTGTTGCTTGTAGCGCAGCTTTTCTGAAAACATTACCTCTATAATCATTGCAATCCTTTAAAATCTTATTGCTTTCCACTTTTTTTGCGTTATAGACACGTCGTCTTATAAATCCCGCCATTTCTTCTCGAGAGTTCCATCTAGATGAACAGAATCCTGTCTGCGTAAACTATTTGTTTGATTTACTTCACACTAAATAAAAACTGTTTGAGACCTGAGTTTCTCCCGGCGTATACAATTTTCAAACAACTTACGGGAATTCAGCCAGGTAATATTTACAGCGACCGCCGATATTTCGGCAGTGTGTGCCTTGAAAATGGCGGGGTGTACTCCCGCCGAAATATCGGCGGGCGTTGTAAACATTACCTGGCTGAATTCCCGTAAATTGTTTGTAAATAAAAACTATCATTCCCCATTGGCTGGATTAAAGTCTAGTCGTCATTGTAGTCGACGGAGATGGAAGACTGGCTTATCAGGACAAAAGTATCGGAATTTGAACGCACGAGAAAGAGTCCACTATTTTTATCACCCAGCATCTCAAACAGTAAAATGTTATTACTTGTACTGCATGTAACTGTCATGTTCAGAGTTAGCAAGAAGTAAAACTGCGGTGACCACTGTAGGAGCGCATTTTTAACGGACAAGAAAAGGCTCGCCACGGTATATCAGCTCTTCGCATTACTGGAACAATTTGAACGATATATTTAGAACTGTAGTGACATCCGATGTCGCTTTGAACGTTTATTAAACCCTTTGCTTAATATTCAGTCTCAAGAGTTGGGGAGAAATGAATAATTAATGAAATATTTTTTTATTAAGATCCAGAATTCCATTTCGCTGAAAGGAGAGTTGCTGCTGGCGGAGCATATTTCCACCATTATCCATCGAATCCATTTCCCATTTGTTAAATTCATGCGGTGGGTGTCGTAGGTGCTGACGTACGGGAAGTAGCTAATTAGTCAGAACAGAAAACTTACTCTTCAAAGACATTCTTTTTCCTGCGGTAAACGAACGAAGAGAATTCTGAAATGCGAATCATGAACTTCCAGTAAAGACGCTTTGTTGCAAAAAGAGCTTTCAGCCTAATTGATAGAATTTACCCTCTCCCGCGCCACTGCAAAACCCCTTGAGTTTAAGAAGACTGGGACGTCTTCCGTGAAAACATTCAGCGGTTGGAGGTACTCAAATACAGATAACACAGGAATATAATGCGTCAAAGAATGCTCAGAAATGGTAAAAAGAAGGCCCTGAAAGCGTTACATTTACAAGTTTTGTACGACTTAAATGAAAAGGAAGAACATGGGACAGTATTACGCTATCTTTTTGCGCCTTCTCGCTCTTGCTCCTCGTGTCAACGTCAACCGTCTGAATTTAGTCGACAGACAGAAGAGCGAGTAAATGCAGTCTACATTTGACGATCTAGTATCTTTGGAGAAAGGTCTGTATGTAAGTTACTTTCTTTTAATCTAAATTTTAATTCACATCGATGAAGGTGACGCAGTGATTAAGGCACTGGACTCGCATTCGGGAAGAATGGCGCTCAAATCTCTATTCAGCTGTCCACAATTACAGTTCCTTGGTTTATCTCAATAACTTGAAAGAAAAAGGCATATTAAAAAAATGATATATCTGATTTCCTTCCTCATTCCTTGCAGCCCGAGCTAGTAATCCATCTGGAATGATTCCGTCGTCAACGAGAAGTTACACTCTAATCTTTCTTCTCTTGTGTTTCATAGAGGTTTTTCTTATAATAATTACGACAAACAGGCAGAGTATGTATGTTTGTATAGCTCATTCCGTCAACAGAGAGCTGAGTATGTCAGTATCGATAAAGCGTTCTGTTCGACAAGAATAAGGTAAGAATCCAACCGTGATCTATTTTTGAATGACACATTATAATACACCTGGTCAAATTAAAAAAAAAAAACCACAGATGATGTCAGTCAATATTACCCGATTGTGACTGGCACACAGACTCACTTGCCAGTCTGATAATCCCGCTCGCTTCTATCATTTTATTGGGGTTGGTTGTCCGTGGTGTAAGCAGGGTGTAACAGGTGTAAGTGCAGATATTTTTATATGTGGTACCCTAATTTGTACACAAATAACTTTTTTTTTTCATCGAACAGTCTCTCCACAACGTTGCCAACTTGACGACCTAATGTCTTCTGCGTCGTTGCGTTGTAACTTCACCATTCAGTGGGCTGCGCCTGTCGATATAGACTAACCGTCTTGCGACCACGCGTTAATACGCAGCACCCGAACTGCTGACCAGGGGAAAATAAGCATTACTGTCTAGCTGTTGCCACGTGTACTTGTAGGTACTAACCAATCTGAAAACATACGACTTGTAATGGCAAATGACGTAATTACTGAGTTAATGTTGTTCAGTTCACTGTCCTCAGTCACCAATGGAAATATCTGCACTTACACCCATTATATCTTATATATTCCTCTGCATTCCACAGTTTCCGATTTAAACTACTACTTCTTCTGCCAGTCCAGGGTAGAACTAGAGCCTGTTCCGGTCTCACCATTTTATCCTCGTATGAAGCTGCCATCTGTACAGACACCATTGGTGATCTTGCAGCTCTCGAAGAATGAAATTATAATGAAATCTAGACCTTTAGCTGCTTAAAGGCGTTGATAAATGTCAACGGGGACAGTACGCCTGTAAGCAGCTAAAGGTCTGGATTTCATTATACTTTCATTTTATCCTCGGTCTTCCCACATTCCTATTGCCCCATGATTTATAATAACCCATTGCCAGTCTAGAAAGTCTTTGTGTTGTCGTATGAGGTATATGTTATCTTCATTTTTCTTTGTACTAGATTGCCATTTTGGTTATTGGTTGCAGCCCTTATTACTTCGTTTCAAATTTTGCTTCTCTAGTACAGCCTTTCACAGTTCTTAGAAATTTCATTTATGATGATTTAGTCTAATTTAAACCTAATGCATAAAATAACGACGACGAATAATTTCGACTGCTGAAAAGAAGACAGTAAATTGCGAATGACCATATTGTTGTCTAACACTACGAAACAATACTTACTGTGGATGAGAAACCTGGATATAACATGGTCTCTAAGCGATTTAGAAACACTGTTCCACTGGTCATAGGACACACAATGACAGAAAAAGCAGGAAATGTGTGGAATATGCGGAATCTTTCCTACTCCTTGAAAGCAATTCTGTGGAATTCAACAGCATGTTGTATGATGCGTTCCTCTGTACTATGAAAAAATTACACAATAATTATATAATCTCAGACAATGCAGACTAATAATTCGACATTAACTATGTTATTATGAAGAATTAAGATTATGGCAGTCACTGAGGTTATAGTTGTGTTGTTATGGTCTTCAATCCGAAGTCTGGTTTGGTGCAGCTCTCCACGATAGTCTGTTATGCGAGCCTCATCATCTCTGCATAACTACTGCAGCCTACATCCATTTGAACCCGCTTACTGTTTTCAAGCTTTGATCTCCATCTACAATTTTTACGTTTCACACGATCCTTCCTTACCATACTGACGATTCCTTGATGACTCAGGACGTGTCTCCAGTTCGATCCAGTACCTCTTGATTAGTTACCCAATCTATCCATCTAATCTTCAGCACTCATCTGTAGCACCACATGTCAAAAGATTCTATTTCCTTTTTACTTGAGTTGCTTGTTGTCCACAATGCTTTGAGAAAAGGCTTCTCAAGATTTAAATTTACATTCGACGTTACGAAATCTATCTTTTTCAGAAATGCTTTTCTTGCTATTGCCAGTCTTCACTTGACATCCTCTGTACTTTGGCCATCATCAGTAATTTTGCTGCCCAAATAACAAAACTCATTTACTGCTTGTGATGTCACATTCACTCACATAATTCCCTCAGCATCGCCTGATTTAATCCGAGCACAATCCATCACCCTTTTTCTTTTCTATCCATTCCGCTAAGCTGCTCTTCCATATTCTTTCCTGTCTCTGACAGAATGACAATGTCATTGGGAAACCTCAAAATTTTGATTTGTGCTCTTTGAAGTTTAATTTATTTTCTAAATATCTCCTTGTCTCCGTTTTCTGCCTGCTCAGTGTACACATTTGATAACATTGGGGATAGGTTACGAGTACAATGCTGTCTTGCTTCGTTCTCAACCACTGCTTCCCTTTCACGTCCTTCGAATCTTATAACTGCAGTCTGCCTCTTACAGAAGTTGTAGATAAGCTTTCGCCGCCTGTTCTTTTTATCCTTGTTACCTTTAGAAGCAGATGTTTAAATAACATAGGAATGACTGAACGAAATGAAATTTTTATGGACAGAGAGAAATAGTTATAAGTAATGCACGCATATTTTTTTAAAAAATTAATGTCTATTGTATATAACAGCCGATGCAATGTTGAAGAGCTGCGACTTTTCAATAAGATTCACTCTTACAGTCTTCCAGCACAGTTGGACAATTCACCGGACAAACTTAATCAGCTGCTAGTTCAGGTTTCGCTGCATGTGTGCTACAAGCTATGCAAGCTATTACCAGTCGAACAAAACTATGACAGTTCACGTTGTTCTGTTGTCTACGCTCTAATTCTGCTTTTAAATGAACATGATACGGATGCCACATTCTCAGGCAACGTTTTAGTGAATTTAGTACAAGTGATACGTAGGCAATCTCGTTAGCAGCCAAGCTGCAGTTTATCTGTGTACCGTTAATGAACCAGAGCCTCTTCCTTGTCGTGCCCACGACTAAACTTAGATGAGTGCCCCTCTCTCAGATCTCTCAGCTCTGTATACACGCCTGATTCCAGCTGGGGCTAGTTTTTTTCGGTGAACAGAAACTACTACATTCGTAATTGCGCAACTTGACATATGTTTGCAGAAATATCCAAACCCATACACCAGGGTGATGTCTAGTCATGCTTTTACTAGATATTCGTGTTGTTATTTTGATGATGATAATTTCCTCTGTCAAAAGTCTACGAACACAGCTTAAATTAGCTATGTAGTAACCAATGGACAACAAAGCAGAATTAATGTGTAACAGTTAAACAGTTAATTTTATCCAATCAGACCTTCATTATCAATCTTTATACACGCGGAGCCTGTCCTCCTTCTTCTTCTTCTTCTTCTTCTTCTTCTTCTTTTCAGCCAATAAATTAAACAGTTCACTGCCTCTGCAGGGCATACTAAATCTGGAGTTACGTATTTCATATGGTTTCGCACTTCAGACGGAAACTAATAATTCACAATTAATTTAAGATATCGGAACAAGGTATTCAGTACACGTCATTATACAGAGTCACTTTCTTCTGCCTAAATGAATGGTAACATAGTGCTGTTTTATCCCCTTTATTCGACGTTTACAGTGATTCGACGGGCTTCGGCCTGCACATTTCCCTGCTGCTTCCTTCAAAACATTTTAGTTCAAATATTAACGAACTACACATCATTGTACCTTTTTTGTGGATCTTTCTAACGCCTTTAAACGCGAGTGGTACTGTAACCATTAAAAAAGCAGAAATTGTTCCAGTATTTCAGTACTGGTAGATACGAAGTCACGCTTATAGAGTATAGAATAAAATAATGGCTAATTTATGAAAATTTGGTTGTTGCAAATCTTTTTATATGTCTTACGCTATCCACGAAATATTAGGCATGTGCAGCTTAGGTAGGACAACACTTTTGAGTTCTTTTCTGCAGTTCGTCATCGTAATTCCTATTTCTGATATGTTAATTTATATTAAATAAATCCGACAGGTACAGAATGTTATTTAGTTGCTTCGAAAATTTTTGGAAGAAGCCGGAAACACTCGTCTGACTTCACAAGGAACTGTGGATTTAGCGCGTTTCGCTCCGGGGCATAGACGGTGCTGGCACTTGCAGGTGCGCGTGAATGAGCGGTAAGCGGAACAACCGCTTTTCTGATTAGCGTCGTTGCCTCGTCCTCTTTCCGTTGCCCCACCCCCGCCCCCTCCAACACCAGTAGTCACATGTCACTCAACTTTCACCTTATGAATGCACAGTGTTTCTAACCGGGCTGTGTATTTGACCACGGTACGTCTTTCCCGTGACTAGTACACGAGGCTACTAAATGATGAGAAAGTGACACATACAGTCATTCAAAGTGTGCCAACTGCGGGAACTATGCATGACTGTATCTTTTGTTGATAGTATTTATTTTCTCCAGAATGAAATTTCATTCTACAGTGGAGTGTGCGCTGATTAGAAGCATCCTGGCTGATTAAAACTGCGATAGACAGAAGATCTCAGTTTCGAGTCCCGGTCCAAGTTGTGTGGAAATACTAAGTGGAACTCTTTAAACCGGCTTTCCTCGTTGGGCTGTTGAAATGTTACGCATAGTATGTGCTAACACAGGAATATAGAAAAATAAGTGAATCTTCTCATTGGAGCAGTAACCCATGAGTCACTGAACAGTGCCTTTTGCGTTTCCCCACTGAGTCCTCTTCCAATCTTATTAGTTGCTATTCGTGATGCAACAGAAAGATGAGACATTAAACTACTGGAAAGTGTTATTTTAATAGTACTGCATGGCCCGCTAATTGAGAAGTGTGATACGTTTCTAAAATATCTGAAGCCGTCTATAGTTTGAAGAAGTGGTATCAGATGAGAAAACCCACGGAGACTTCTCATCGATGCCGGCCGCGGTGGTCTAGCGGTTCTAGGCGCTCAGTCCGGAACCGCGCGACTGCTACGGTCGCAGGTTCGAATCCTGCCTCGGGCATGGTTGTGTGTGATGTCCTTAGGTTGGTTAGGTTTAAGCAGTTCTAAGTTCTAGGGGACTGATGACCACAGATGTTGAGTCCCATAGTGCTCAGAGCCAACTTCTCATCGAAGCTATGAGTCACTGGGCGGTGTCCCTCGCACTCCCCCACTTTCCGCGCTCTCCAGCCTCTCCCAGTCACTCACGCTCATCACACAAACTGCGTATTATGGCAGACCTCTTAGTGAGATGGCATTCGTGATTCACGAACCATACCACTGACGCCTTAGCAACACGCTGCAAATTGGTTGACAGTTCTTAATCCAAAACTAAATTCACTTAACGCTATCACTACAAATACCTTGCGAGCTGCAGGATCACTAAAGGAACCGGTACATTACTTTCCTTTTCAGAATGAGGATTTCACTCTGCAGCAGTGTGTGGGCTGATATGAAACTTCGTGGCAGATTAAAACTGTGTGCCGAACCGAGACTCAAACTCGGGACCTTTGCCTTTCGCGAGCAAGCGTTCTACCGTCTGAGCTACCCAAGCACGACTCACGCCCCCCACCTCACAGCTTTGCTTCTGCCACATCTCGTCTCCTACCTTCCAGACTTCACATAAGCTCTCCTGCGAAACTTGCAGAACGAGACGTCCTGTAAGAGCCTCTGTGATATCTGGAAGATAGGAGACGTGATACTGGCAGAAGTAAAGCTGTGAGGAGGGGGTGTGAGTCGTGCTTGGGATAGCTCAGACGGTAGAACACTTGCCCGCGAAAGGCAAAGGTCCCGACTTCAAGTCTCGGTCTGGCATACAGTTTTAATGTGCCAGGAAGCTTTACTTTCCTTTTACACACACGTAAGCAATGGAATTAGAGAGACCTACCTAGTGGTACCTGATATCGGCGGCAACGTGTCGTCGCCTTAGCTCCTCCAGATGCTAGAAGAGCGAGCGCGGGTGAGTGGTGGTGTTTGTTTTCTGTGGCTCATCACTAATCTAATGTGCTCACAGTTCATGGAGATTTATCGGAGCTGGGTCGCCAGATATGTTTAGTAGGATTGAGGTCAGGTGATCTAATTGGCCACCCTCTTCACCGTGTTTTCTCAAACCAGTATGAGGGAATTCGGGAACAATGGGTAGAGATCTGTGGAATATATCCACAGTAATATGAACCTGACGGATCAAAGCCTGCTCCGATTTGGATATTCGTGTGGGAATCTGGAGCAATAATTAATTTGCGATAAAAAGTTAAACGACTGTATAAACACATTCCACTTTTCGTTAAAAGCGTCCGATAATGATGTTTAATGTTTAAGTTATTATCAATACCCATTCGGAGCGTAGTGCCATTGTATCGTTTTAATTGCACAGCATCCTCGAAACGATAGAGGCATTGACATCTGCAGGGGCTAGAGACGACCACTTACCGATTTTTCCATTTTTCCGCACAACACACGTGCATCCCGCTTCCTTGGACCCGGCTTCTGCTTTGAATCTGAGTTATTTCTGTTTAGTTCACATTAACAAAGATAACTTACGTAATTACCGAAAGTAGCCTCAGAGCTTTGTGAAAGCTCTTCTATGACACACCATCCATTGCACGCTTCGCTCCTTGGTCTGTTTGTGTATCGCATAGGCGATAATTAATGTTCGGTATGAAATCAGTGCTGTGTAAACTTTGAAATATATTTTAAATTGCAAGTGCACAGTTCAAAAATATGGTTCAAATGGCTCTTAGCAGCCGGCCGAAGTGGCCGAGCGGTTCTAGGCGCTACAGTCTGGAACCGCGCGACCGCTACGGTCGCAGGTTCGAATCCTGCTTCGGGCATGGATGTGTGTGATGTCCTTGGGTTAGTTAGGTTTAAGTAGTTCTAAGTTCTAGGGGACTAATGACCTCAGATGTTAAGTTGCATAGTGCTCAGAGCCATTTGAACCATTTTTTGACTCTGAGCACTATGGGACTTAACATCTGCGGTCATCAGTCCCCTAGAACTTAGAACTACTTAAACCTAACTAACCTAAGGCCATCACACACATCCATGCCCGAGGCAGGATTCAAACCTGCGACCGTAGCAGTCTCGCGGTTCCAGACTGAAGCGCCTTGAACCGCTCGGCCACAACGGCCCGCCAAGTGCACAGTATAACGCGCTTATGTTGATAAGTATAGCAATTTAACGTTATTTAACATTACAGTGAGCTGACGTACATTTCGTATGGTTAATGTTTCAAAATATCCAGGATGTGACAGATTATGTTGTACTAAAATGGAGTCATGATCGACACTACGTTCGTATCCTTCGGAATATGAAGTATGAGACTCGAAATCAAGAGAGAAAAATTCAGTTAAGGCGTCAGCTTATCGTAGGAACGTTAGTGTACCGAACGAGTTAAAGTGGTTTATAATATTTTAGTATCTGTGGATGTGGACAGCGGTTTTCTTATCCGCTCAGATCTGTTTTGGTGGTCGGCCTGCGGGTAGCTGTCTGTGTTTCATACTAGCAGACTACTTCTGACGAATACCCTCTTTTCCTGTGCTAGTCTGATTCGTCCGCCACGCTGTATTTTGCTTCCTAGATAGCAGATATCCTTCACTTCCTCTACTACGTGGTTTCCATTTTTAATGTTATGCTTGTCGCTAATCTCATTTCTGCTTTTCCTCAATACCTTCTTCTTCGCTTCGTTTACTGCCAGTCCGTATTCTGTGCGCAACAGATTGTTTATTATTCCATTATTTCTTGTGAATCTCTCATTGATATCCTTTCAGTCTGAATTTTAATTCCATTCACTGCTTTGAGTTACCGATGCAATTGTTTGATAGCGCTCAAAATTATGTGTAAGTTGTTTGCTTTTAGTTAATGGCATATTACAGAAACAGACACTGGGATCAGAAGTATCCATTCCCACCAAGAAGAAAATAACGTACCTCTTATCTGCTACACACTGCAGCCTCTCGCCGTGTCGATTTTTGAGCAGATAGCATTAAGCTCTCACATGCACCGCCTTATTGATTCTTTGGCTCACGTACGCGACACTGAAGAATACTCGACCGCCTTGTTTGGACGGCGAGGCGTACGAAAGGCACCGCCCGAGGGGCCACACGTGTTCACGGAGCTGGCATTTGTCTTCCGGTCGAGATAAAGTTCCGATAAAGCCGAGACAAGAATTAATGACGGCCACTTACAGCTTAGTGAAGGTTTATGTTACTTTAAGGCCCGTCAGGAGCCGGTCCGCGGGTCCGGTGGCACCGCCCACGCGCCGCCCCTCCTCGCGCCCGCCCCTGCCGCGGTGACGTCTGTATCACAGAAAAACGCCGGCCGGCGGCAGCTGCGGCGGCGGTAGCGGCAAGGCGCGAGTCGGCGCCCGCGGCCGGCCGGAGCCTCAGATTACCGCGGCCGGTACGGCGACTCGGGGACGTGGTTGATGGGCGCAATTAGAAGGTTAATGGGCGGCTTTATCGGGCGGCGCCTGGGCTGAGCCGGCGCGCCGACCCGCGCAGTTCATTACGGCCCGCCGAGATTTACGAGGCGCGCCTCGGCCACGCGAGCTTCCGCCCGCCCCCGCCGCCCACAGCTGTTGCGCGGTGCAATTGCAGATGCAGACGGCGTGCCGCCCCAGCGGCGTCGGCTCAGCACCCGCAGTCTAGCCAGACTGGACACCGGCCGACTACTCGCGACAATGCCTACCTGCTAATGACAACACCGAGCTCACGTCGAGCTAACGACGCGTTCCGAAAGGAAATGGATATGTCAGCGCACCGGACGAAATATTAGTCAGCCCCTAACCCTTTCACGACCAGTCTTTCGTCGGGGTGAAAGACAATGTATGGTTATTTTAATGTCATAGTCGAAAGTACAGCTACTGTCGCAGCCGGCCGGAGTGGCCGTGCGGTTCTAGGCGCTACAGTCTGGAACCGAGCGACCGCTACGGTCGCAGGTTCGAATCCTGCCTCGGGCATGGTTGTGTGTGATGTTCTTAGGTTAGTTAGGTTTAATTAGTTCTAAGTTCTAGGCGACTGATGACCTCAGAAGTTAAGTCGCATATTGCTCAGAGCCATTTGAACCATTTAGCTACGGTCGCAGGTTCGAATCCTGCCTCGGGCATGGATGTGTGAGATGTCCTTAGTTTAGTTAGGTTTAAGTAGTTCTAAGTCTATGGGTCTGATGACCTCAGATGTTAAGTTCCATAGTACTCAGAGCCATTTTTGAACAGCGTCGACGGGAAGTTTCTTCCTCATGCTTGTTTAGAATATTTTTATCCAACAGTTTTTTTACAGGAACACATCTCTACATTTTAATGAATGACTCGAGCAATCATCTGTTCACTTTTCAGTATTTTACATTACATCCCTGATTATAATCTGCCAAAGGTCTCCGCTAGCACTGCTGCCTCCTCAGGATTGACTGAGTTCCATTCATCCTGAACACATGCAACAAGCTGGTCTCTGTTATGTGTACGAAGTTCTTTGAAGACTACATCATACAGTTTTTTACCCCACAGATGCTGCTGTAAAGATGTAGGTGTGGATTCTTTCCCAGGCAGTCAATCTTAGCAGTTTTAGTGTCGGACATTCCACAGGCATGGCGGCCTCGAATCTGGGAGAGAGTATGTTTACGTTCTGGACCCATTTTTAATGACAGCCTTAAAAACGTCGAAAAACGAAAATAACCATAAAGCAATTTAGAGACAAAGTTAAACATTTATTTGCATAAGGAATGTGTAAATCCATTAGACAGAAGAAGCTTAACTTTTACACAACTGTTCTTTTTTATTTTCCTTATTAAAATTTAGAGATAATATTAACTATTTTTCTCTTCTTTAATTAGGTGAAAGCAGAAGCATACGTAAAAAAATACTGAGTGACAAATTTTCTTTATCTTCCCTGGCAATACTATGTTAGATTTATGAGAATGATGCCCGCATCTCGTGGTCGTGCGGTAGCGTTCTCGCTTCCCACGCCCGGGTTCCGGGGTTCGATTCCCGGCGGGGTCAGAGATTTTCTCTGCCTCGTGATGGCTGGGTGTTGTGTGCTGTCCTTAGGTTAGTTAGGTTTAAGTAGTTCTAAGTTCTAGGGGACTTATGACCACAGCAGTTGAGTCCCATAGTGCTCAGAGCCATTTGAACCATTTTTTTATGAGAATGATCTACTTAGAAGAAGTGGGCCATCACAACAACACTTGCCATCAGCAGACGTACAGCTATGGGGATGCGTTCACTATGATTCATCAGTAATACAGACTAGCATAAAGTTAATACAGCCAACACCATCTGTTGATATAAAAATGGACTATCTCTACAAAGCATCATCCTTGGTGGCTCTGTTAATAAAGGAGGGAGAAACTTTACGTCCACCCTCAAAATACGAGGGCTATTCTTTTCAGTCTCCGTTCGGTCCTGTTTAGGGGTTTCTCCTGATTTCATGCAGTCCATATGACGTATCTGTCATGTGTTTCCTTCTTTGTCACATTTCCGACCGCGTGCTGCAGGTGCAACGAAGATGCTCTTGCAGCGTTTTCAGTGGGAAGTGTTTGATCACCCACCATACAGATCAGGCTTGGCTCTCTTTCACCTCTCGCTTACTTGAGCCGCTAGTTACGAGGGCATAATTGTGGAATAGACAACGAGTTGCAGACCAGTGCAGGGAATTGGCAGAAATCACAGGCGACGAAGGTATTGCAAAGTTGGTACTACGCTGCGACAAATCTTTAAGTCGGACTGGCGACTATGTAGGGAAGTAACTGGAAGATGTGGCTAAACGTTGCATATAAAACATTTTTGATTTTCACTGTGGTTTACATTTCGCGACCGATCGTTGGTTGGAAAAAAAAAAAAAAAAAAAAAAAAACGCACTCGTGTGTGCTGCCCTTTCGTTGTCGAATGCAAGAAGTTGTGAGACACACAAGGTTATAACTCTGGCGTTTCAAAGGACCACTGCGAAAAAACTTAAAGACGTACAGACAACACACACGCGTCAGCGTCAGTGGATAAGGCTTGTCTGCAAGCTTTTAACTCACATTACAGGTGCACCGTTGTTACACAGCACACCAATATGTGTGCGCATCTCACCGACACGAATTATCCGGGAACGGGCGACAGCAGCACGCTTTGCAATTCTGTCTTTCGGGCTACTATCGCAGGCGTGAACTAATTCTGTGCGACAATACGAAGCGGAACGTAGCAGAGGATTAACAATGAAACTTGAAGGCAGCACAGCCTTCAAGTTGTGATTATTAGAATTCTGCAGATCGCCAGCAGGCACTACTTACCCAATGGTACAGTGATGCTAAGCAACGACATGAAGCAAATTCCCAATCGTCCTCTGATTATCGAGGGCCAATGAAACGGTTAAAAGAACACAGTTTCTTTGGAGCTCTGTACATGGTGTAGAACTGATAGCAGAAGACCACGTGGTCCTCCACCGTTGATATAATTTATGGCAGCAACATGGTCCGTCTGTGTGTTCCTTTCGGAGAATGGTGATGAAACAGGTCCGTTTTTAGGTTTCCATACCTCAATCAGTGAAAATGGGGCCCTTTAGGATCACTTTGTTATCCGTCTATCGGTCTGTCCTGTTGTTAAGAAGCCTTTGCCTGAGGAACGGGTATACTTAACAAGTTTAATTTTATGTCACACACTAGGGTCTACGGTTCCTTGGCGATGTAAAAAAAAAATTGACGCTTCTGAAGTCAATGCATTCAAAAGATACTGCCATTTATGTTACATGTTTTGATATTCGCAAATTCATTCATCAGAACCCTAGAATCATGAAATTTGGCAAGAAGCTTTTGCACAGTACAACTATAGGGAAAAAATGCGAAAATTGTGAATTTGTAACTGTACACAAGAAAAAAGTTTGTAATTTGTTATCTGACTACAAACTTAAAATTAAAACACTCTCTAAAGTCTTGGAATTCTCAGGACAAGAGTTGTCAAACTACCGTGGTCTACCAAAAATAAGTGTAGACTACAGCAGTTTCCTTACTAGCTTTGGTCAATTAATTCGTACCCACGTCACCTGTACGTTGGATGTATTGCACTCCTATGAGGCGTTACCTCAAAAGATAGCTTTCTTTACGTATGCGATCAGTGGCTTACTAAATTCCCATAAAAACCGGAATCGATGCACCATCTACGAACTCATTAAGAATATGTAAAAGGGCCGGGTAACCTATGGAACATTTTTGTTCTATATAGTTATCCTCCTCTCTGTAACTCAAGAATAAACAGTATTTACAGCAAAACTGAAACTGCCATTGTTTAATTCACGTTTTGTTTGAAAATTGTTGATTTGCAACGTAAAAAAGAGGATATTGTAGTGAAAATAAAAAAATACAGATTTATGATATAGCGCTAGAAAACGTAATTTACTCAACAGAAAGGTAAAATAAGAAAACGCAAAACAAAATTGTATCAAACATCGCTTCAGTACTTCGTCGAACTTACATAAAACGTATTTCTGTTATTTATAAACAACTTCCGAATTTAGGAATAATAACAGGAAACTGCCTTTGATCATGTTGAAGAGTACAATGTAACAATAATAATTATACATATTTTTTATGATTCTGCATGTAAGCTGTGCTTACATCGAAAGTAGTTTCTTTGATTACATAAAAGTGCAGAAGTTAAGCGATCTACTAATTTTTATTACTTATAAAATGCAATTTTCGTTCTGTAAAGATATAAAATACACAATGGACTAACACTGAATGATATGCGATTTTAATTATGTGCAAAACAAACAAAAGTCGTTTTCTCCCATTCTCTCTCTTACACATTCATTTACCTTTCTTTCCGTACGAATTCTACCAGTAATCCCATCATTTATTGCGTTATTTATGTTGTGTACCAATACTACTGAACCGTAGTTTTGCTATTTCGTAACTCAACCCGAGACCTACACTCCTGGAAATTGAAATAAGAACACCGTGAATTCATTGTCCCAGGAAGGGGAAACTTTATTGACACATTCCTGGGGTCAGATACATCACATGATCACACTGACAGAACCACAGGCACATAGACACAGGCAACAGAGCATGCACAATGTCGGCACTAGTACAGTGTATATCCACCTTTCGCAGCAATGCAGGCTGCTATTCTGCCATGGAGACGATCGTAGAGATGCTGGATGTAGTCCTGTGGAACGGCTTGCCATGCCATTTCCACCTGGCGCCTCAGTTGGACCAGCGTTCGTGCTGGACGTGCAGACCGCGTGAGACGACGCTTCATCCAGTCCCAAACATGCTCAATGGGGGACAGATCCGGAGATCTTGCTGGCCAGGGTAGTTGACTTACACCTTCTAGAGCACGTTGGGTGGCACGGGATACATGCGGACGTGCATTGTCCTGTTGGAACAGCAAGTTCCCTTGCCGGTCTAGGAATGGTAGAACGATGGGTTCGATGACGGTTTGGATGTACCGTGCACTATTCAGTGTCACCTCGACGATCACCAGTGTTGTACGGCCAGTGTAGGAGATCGCTCCCCACACCATGATTCCGGGTGTTGGCCCTGTGTGCCTCGGTCGTATGCAGTCCTGATTGTGGCGCTCACCTGCACGGCGCCAAACACGCATACGACCATCATTGGCACCAAGGCAGAAGCGACTCTCATCGCTGAAGACGACACGTCTCCATTCGTCCCTCCATTCACGCCTGTCGCGACACCACTGGAGGCGGGCTGCACGATGTTGGGGCGTGAGCGGAAGACGGCCTAACGGTGTGCGGGACCGTAGCCCAGCTTCATGGAGACGGTTGCGAATGGTCCTCGCCGATACCCCAGGAGCAACAGTGTCCCTAATTTGCTGGGAAGTGGCGGTGCGGTCCCCTACGGCACTGCGTAGGATCCTACGGTCTTGGCGTGCATCCGTGCGTCGCTGCGGTCCGGTCCCAGGTCGACGGGCACGTGCACCTTCCGCCGACCACTGGCGACAACATCGATGTACTGTGGAGACCTCACGCCCCACGTGTTGAGGAATTCGGCGGTACGTCCACCCGGCCTCCCGCATGCCCACTATACGCCCTCGCTCAAAGTCCGTCAACTGCACATACGGTTCACGTCCACGCTGTCGCGGCATGCTACCAGTGTTAAAGACTGCGATGGAGCTCCATATGCCACGGCAAACTGGCTGACACTGACGGCGGCGGTGCACAAATGCTGCGCAGCTAGCGCCATTCGACGGCCAACACCGCGGTTCCTGGTGTGACCGCTGTGCCGTGCGTATGATCATTGCTTGTACAGCCCTCTCGCAGTGTCCGGAGCAAGTATGGTGGGTCTGACACACCGGTGTCAATGTGTTCTTTTTTCCATTTCCAGGAGTGTATATCTTACCAGTATCAGTGTCCATAACAGGCAAAAATCATCGAGATTCTCGATTCCTGAGATGGATGGTCTGTTTATATACATAATTATCATCGTACTAAACCTTCGAAGCGCGAGTGCTACTCACGCCAGGTCAGTTTTGAGAATCACATACAACCATTCGCTTGACGAGAGGTCCGTACCTTAAGACTGCAGAGTACCACAAGTCACACCAATCCTTGAAAAAAGATCTGTTGACATATAAACAACAAGCATTCAAAAAATATCTTTCCTGTGGCTCACAAATAGCTCTTCAGTCACACGGTGTAATGAGGTATGTTGATAGGGGATCTGAAGTTGATTCCATATTTCTGGATTTCCATGAGATTTCTGACACCATTCTTCACAAGCAATTTCTAATCAAATTGCATGCCCGTGCAGTATCGTTACAGTTGTGCAACTGGATTCGTGATTTCTTGCCAGGAAAGTGACAGTTCGTAGTAATCGACGGGAAGTCATTCAACGAAACTGAAGTGATACTTCGGGTTCCCTAAGAAACTATTATAGGCCTTCTGCTATTTTTAATCTATATAAACGATCTAAGAGATAATCTGAGCAGCCCTTTTAGATTGTCTTCAGATGACGTTGTTATCACAAGATCAAATCGAATTGCAAACTGATTTAGACAAGATACCTGTATAGTGCGAAAAGAGAGAGCTTGTTCTGTATTACCGCGAAGTAGGGCAGATAGTGTCACGGATGGGCGGTGCCAGTCATTAAAACAAAGGCGTTTTTTGTTGCGGAAAGTTCTTTAATCGAAATTTCGATCTCGAAATTACTCCTGTGAATGCGAGAATTTTTTCACTCCTTCCAGCATAAGGAGAAATGACAATCGTAATAAAATAAGAGACACCAAACCTCGCACGTATGATGATGATGATTGGTTTGTGGGGCGCTCGACTGATTGGTCATCAGCACCCGTGCCGAGTCCCAGTTTTTTCATAGTCCAATTTTTTTTCACAGTCGAATCTAGCCACTGTCACGAATGATGAGGATGATGATGTAACGATGAGGACAACACAAACACCCAGTCTCCAGGCAGAGAAAATCCCCAATCCGGCCGGGAATCGAACGCGGGACCACGTGATCAAGAGGTAGCCACGCTAGTCACTAGACCACGAGCTGCGGACAGCACACATGGAGTTATTTAGGTGTTCATTTTTCCCATGTGATATTTGAGAGTGGAACAGTCGCGAAATAGTCAATAAGTTGTTCTATGAACTCCCTTCCAAGCACTTACATGTTATTTGTATAGTAGTCATGTAGACGTAGAATCAGATGAAATTGTGCCACTCGGTTGTATGGAACCAGCGGACACATGATACAGTGATATAAAGGGACAGAAAGTTGGCTGAAACCAGACGTAAACAGTAATGAAATCCTAAACTCAGATTGGAATGTATACCGCAGAGACAGGTTGGACAGTGAAGGGGGCAGGCGTGTTTATAGCGATAAGAAGTGCAATAGTATCGAAGGAAATTGACGGAGATCCGAAATGTGAAATGATTTGGGTGAAGGTCACGGTTAAAGCAGGCTCAGACATGGTAATTGGATGTCTCTATAGGCCCCCTGGCTCAGCAGCTGTTGTGGCTGAGCACCTGAAGGATAATTTGGAAAATATTTCGAGTAGATTTCCCCACCATGTTATAGTTCTGGATGGAGATTTTAATTTGCCGGATATAGACTGGGAGACTCAGACGTTCATAACGGGTGGCAGGGACAAAGAATCCAGTGAAATTTTTTTAAGTGCTTTATCTGAAAACTACCTTGAGCAGTTAAACAGAGAACCGACTCGTGGCGATAACATATTAGACCTTCTGGTGACAAACAGACCCGAACTATTTGATAAAGTTAACGCAGAACAGGGAATCAGCGATCATAAAGCGGTTACGGCATCGATGATTTTAGCCGTAAATAGGAATATTAAAAAGGGTAGGAAGATTTTTCAGTTTAGAAAAAGTGACAAAAAGCAGATTTCAGAGTACCTGTTGGCTCAACACAAAAGTTTTGTCTCAAGTACAGATAGTGTTGAGGATCAGTGGACAAAGTTCAAAACCGTCGTACATAATGCGTTAGATGAGTATGTGCCAAGCAAGATTGTAAGAGATGGAAAAGAGCCACCGTGGTACAACAACCGAGTTAGAAAATTGCTGCGGAAGCAAAGGGAACTTCACAGCAAACATAAACATAGCCAAAGCCTTGCAGACAAACAAAAATTACGCGAAGCGAAATGTAGTGTGAGGAGGGCTATGCGAGAGGCGTTCAATGAATTCGAAGGTAAAGTTCTATGTACTAACTTGGCAGAAAATCCTAAGAAATTTTGGTCTTATGTCAAAGCGGTAGGTGGGTCAAAACAAAATGTCCAGACACTCTGTGACCAAAATGGTACTGAAACAGAGGATGACAGACTAAAGGCCGAAATACTAAATGTCTTTTTCCAAAGTTGTTTCACAGAGGAAGATTGCACTGTAGTTCCTTCTCTAGATTGTCGTACAGATGACAATATGGTAGATATCGAAATAGACGACAGAGGGATAGAGAAACAATTAAAATCGCTCAAAAGAGGAAAGGCCTCTGGACCTGATGGGATACCAGTCCAATTTTACACAGAGTACGCGAAGGAACTTACCCCCCTTCTTGCAGCGGTGTACCGTAGGTCTCTAGAAGAGCGTAGCGTTCCAAAGGATTGGAAAAGGGCACAGGTTATCCCCGTTTTCAAGAAGGGACGTCGAACAGATGTGCAGAACTATAGACCTATATCTCTAACGTCGATCAGTTGTAGAATTTTGGAACACGTATTGTGTTCGAGTATAATGACTTTTCTGGAGACAAGAAATCTACTCTGTAGGAATCAGCATGGGTTTCGAAAAAGACGGTCATGTGAAACCCAGCTCGCGCTATTCGTCCACGAGACTCAGAGGGCCATAGACACGGGTTCACAGGTAGATGCCGTGTTTCTTGAATTCCGCAAGGCGTTCGATACAGTTCTCCACAGTCGTTTAATGAACAAAGTAAGAGCATATGGACTATCAGACCAATTGTGTGATTGGATTGAGGAGTTCCTAGATAACAGGACGCAGCATGTCATTCTCAATGGAGAGAAGTCTTCCGAAGTAAGAGTGATTTCAGGTGTGCCGCAGGGGAGTATCATAGGACCGTTGCTATTCACAATATACATAAATGACCTTGTGGATGACATCGGAAGTTCACTGAGGCTTTTTGCGGATGATGCTGTGGTGTATCGAGAGGTTGTAACAATGGAAAATTGTACTGAAATGCAGGAGGATCTGCAGCGAATTGACGCATGGTGCAGGGAATGGCAATTGAATCTCAATGTAGACAAGTGTAATGTGCTGCGAATACACAGAAAGATAGATCCTTTATCATTTAGCTACAAAATAGCAGGTCAGCAACTGGAAGCAGTTAATACCATAAATTATCTGGGAGTACGCATTAAGAGTGATTTAAAATGGAATGATCATATAATGTTGATCGTCGGTAAAGCAGATGCCAGACTGAGATTCATTGGAAGAATCCTAAGGAAATGCAATCTGAAAACAAAGGATGTAGGTTACAGTACGCTTGTTCGCCCACTGCTTGAATACTGCTCAGCAGTGTGGGATCCGTACCAGATAGGGTTGATAGAAGATATAGAGAAGATCCAACGGAGAGCAGCGCGCTTCGTTACAGGGTCATTTAGTAATCGCGAAAGCGTTATGGAGATGATAGATAAACTCCAGTGGAAGACTCTGCAGGAGAGACGCTCAGTAGCTCGGTACGGGCTTTTGTCAAAGTTTCGAGAACATACCTTCACCGAAGAGTCAAGCAGTATATTGCTCCCTCCTACGTATATCTCGCGAAGAGACCATGAGGATAAAATCAGAGAGATTAGAGCCCACACAGAGGCATACCGACAATCCTTCTTTCCACGAACAATACGAGACTGGAATAGAAGGGAGAACCGATAGAAGTACTCAAGGTACCCTCCGCCATACACCGTCAGGTGGCTTGCGGAGTATGGATGTAGATGTAGATGTAGATTCGACATGGCCATAACAACACCGCTGAACAGGTTGCCCGGTTTGTTAGTGTAACAATGCGGGATCTCCATCGTGTCAACAAGAAATGGTGCACCACTCGCAGAAGTGTTAACAGTGTAACAACAGTAGTTGTAAGAAGATCCTATCAGTGGTAATCTTTTTCAAACCGGACTAGAATTGCTACTGTCAGTGAATTCAAGTCCATTTCGAACGGTTTCTTAGATAACATTGCGAAGGGACTTGTATGTGATGAACATAGGAAGTCGCATACCTCGCAAAAGACCATTGCTCATAGCGCCACAGGAAGCTGCACGTCTTCAGTAGGCCAGACGACACACAAAATGGACAGGAGATGACTGTACCCGTGTTTTGTGGTGCGACGAGTCGCAATTTCGCCTCTTTTCAGTTTATGCTACAGTCGAGTGCTCCGATGATGTTGCATAATAATGTTGTTATCGAGGTGTTTCCGTACCATGACTAGTACTCACTCATTCAAATTACCATGAACATAAACCAGGCTGTTTATTTGAACATTATCGGTCACAAACTGACACGCTTTCTTCTGCAGCGTGATTGCGTGACGATGATACAAACTTTCTTGAATTTTATAGAAGAGCAGAAATGTAAAAGTTTGACGTTCTGATACCTCTCACAGTGGACAGTGGACCTATTCTACTGCAAGCTTTCAGCTTTCCATATTTTGGAAGGAGGTAGTATGGACCAAACAAGAAAAAGTGTCCAGTAAACATGGGCTCTAAATTGCATACTTTAAGAGCTATGAACACTTGCTCATTTTTGCTACTGTGAAACCCGTATCTTCTACTGAAGAAGTACTCATAGCTCTCAAGGTACGCGTTTTAGAGTTCATGTTCATTAGACAGTTTTTTTTCTAGTTGCTGTTCATGCTACCTCCTCCAAAAATATGGAAAGAAACAACTTGAAGTGGAACCTGTCCACCATCAGAGGTAGCAGAACGATTTTCGCTTGTAACTTTCCATTCGGTCGTTTCCCAACCAGGGCTCCTTCCCTCATTTGCCCTTCATCATCTCTGTACGTTTGTAACATCATCACGGAATCACCCCATACAACTTGATGGGGAGTATGCTGTGGGCA
Organism: Schistocerca serialis cubense; assembly: GCF_023864345.2. Classification (NCBI taxonomy): domain Eukaryota; kingdom Metazoa; phylum Arthropoda; class Insecta; order Orthoptera; family Acrididae; genus Schistocerca; species Schistocerca serialis. Next base: position 928,616,724 of record NC_064638.1, read on the forward strand.
CTCCAAAGTTCACAACAGCCATGTTCACAGCACCATGCGTATACTTTTATGGTTTGAAGAACACTCATACACCCTATTGCACCTCGACTGGGACATTAAATCACTCGAATCGCATAAAAAATGTTTGGAACTGTTTGGAATGATCGGTGAAGTCTAGCAATCAACAATCTACATCTACATCTACATCCATACTCCGCAGACCACCTGACGGTGTGTGGCGGAGGGAACCTTGAGTACTTCTATCGGTTCTCCCTTCTATTCCAGTCTCGTATTGTTCGTGGAAAGGAGGATTGTCGGTATGCCTCTGTGTGGGCTCTAATCTCTCTGATTTTATCCTCATGGTCTCTTCGCGAGATATACGTAGGAGGGAGCAATATACTGCTTGACTCTTCGGTGAAGGTATGTTCTCGAAACTTTGACAAAAGCCCGTACCGAGCTACTGAGCGTCTCTCCTGCAGAGTCTTCCACTGGAGTTTATCTATCATCTCCATAACGCTTTCGCGATTACTAAATGACCCTGTAACGAAGCGCGCTGCTCTCCGTTGGATCTTCTCTATATCCTCTATCAACCCTATCTGGTACGGATCCCACACTGCTGAGCAGTATTCAAGCAGTGGGCGAACAAGCGTACTGTAACCTACATCCTTTGTTTTCAGATTGCATTTCCTTAGGATTCTTCCAATGAATCTCAGTCTGGCATCTGCTTTACCGACGATCAACATTATATGATCATTCCATTTTAAATCACTCTTAATGCGTACTCCCAGATAATTTATGGTATTAACTGCTTCCAGTTGCTGACCTGCTATTTTGTAGCTAAATGATAAAGGATCTATCTTTCTGTGTATTCGCAGCACATTACACTTGTCTACATTGAGATTCAATTGCCATTCCCTGCACCATGCGTCAATTCGCTGCAGATCCTCCTGCATTTCAGTACAATTTTCCATTGTTACAACCTCTCGATACACCACAGCATCATCCGCAAAAAGCCTCAGTGAACTTCCGATGTCATCCACAAGGTCATTTATGTATATTGTGAATAGCAACGGTCCTGTGATACTCCCCTGCGGCACACCTGAAATCACTCTTACTTCGGAAGACTTCTCTCCATTGAGAATGACATGCTGCGTCCTGTTATCTAGGAACTCCTCAATCCAATCACACAATTGGTCTGATAGTCCATATGCTCTTACTTTGTTCATTAAACGACTGTGGAGAACTGTATCGAACGCCTTGCGGAATTCAAGAAACACGGCATCTACCTGTGAACCCGTGTCTATGGCCCTCTGAGTCTCGTGGACGAATAGCGCGAGCTGGGTTTCACATGACCGTCTTTTTCGAAACCCATGCTGATTCCTACAGAGTAGATTTCTTGTCTCCAGAAAAGTCATTATACTCGAACACAATACGTGTTCCAAAATTCTACAACTGATCGACGTTAGAGATATAGGTCTATAGTTCTGCACATCTGTTCGACGTCCCTTCTTGAAAACGGGGATAACCTGTGCCCTTTTCCAATCCTTTAGAACGCTACGCTCTTCTAGAGACCTACGGTACACCGCTGCAAGAAGGGGGGTAAATTCCTTCGCGTACTCTGTGTAAAATTGGACTGGTATCCCATCAGGTCCAGAGGCCTTTCCTCTTTTGAGCGATTTTAATTGTTTCTCTATCCCTCTGTCGTCTATTTCGATATCTACCATATTGTCATCTGTACGACAATCTAGAGAAGGAACTACAGTGCAATCTTCCTCTGTGAAACAACTTTGGAAAAAGACATTTAGTATTTCGGCCTTTAGTCTGTCATCCTCTGTTTCAGTACCATTTTGGTCACAGAGTGTCTGGACATTTTGTTTTGACCCACCTACCGCTTTGACATAAGACCAAAATTTCTTAGGATTTTCTGCCAAGTTAGTACATAGAACTTTACCTTCGAATTCATTGAACGCCTCTCGCATAGCCCTCCTCACACTACATTTCGCTTCGCGTAATTTTTGTTTGTCTGCAAGGCTTTGGCTATGTTTATGTTTGCTGTGAAGTTCCCTTTGCTTCCGCAGCAATTTTCTAACTCGGTTGTTGTACCACGGTGGCTCTTTTCCATCTCTTACAATCTTGCTTGGCACATACTCATCTAACGCATTATGTACGACGGTTTTGAACTTTGTCCACTGATCCTCAACACTATCTGTACTTGAGACAAAACTTTTGTGTTGAGCCAACAGGTACTCTGAAATCTGCTTTTTGTCACTTTTTCTAAACTGAAAAATCTTCCTACCCTTTTTAATATTCCTATTTACGGCTAAAATCATCGATGCCGTAACCGCTTTATGATCGCTGATTCCCTGTTCTGCGTTAACTTTATCAAATAGTTCGGGTCTGTTTGTCACCAGAAGGTCTAATATGTTATCGCCACGAGTCGGTTCTCTGTTTAACTGCTCAAGGTAGTTTTCAGATAAAGCACTTAAAAAAATTTCACTGGATTCTTTGTCCCTGCCACCCGTTATGAACGTCTGAGTCTCCCAGTCTATATCCGGCAAATTAAAATCTCCATCCAGAACTATAACATGGTGGGGAAATCTACTCGAAATATTTTCCAAATTATCCTTCAGGTGCTCAGCCACAACAGCTGCTGAGCCAGGGGGCCTATAGAGACATCCAATTACCATGTCTGAGCCTGCTTTAACCGTGACCTTCACCCAAATCATTTCACATTTCGGATCTCCGTCAATTTCCTTCGATACTATTGCACTTCTTATCGCTATAAACACGCCTCCCCCCTTCACTGTCCAGCCTGTCTCTGCGGTATACATTCCAATCTGAGTTTAGGATTTCATTACTGTTTACGTCTGGTTTCAGCCAATCCGGCAATTTGGTAGCATTAGTGAAAGTAATCATCAATTACGCGGCCCTGTCACATTAATGTGACTACCTGTGACAAGCTTGAATAACCACCTTTTGTAGCGCTGACGAGCAGGAAGAGAATCATTAGGGTTTTAGAAGGTAGCGACGGGGATGTGGAGCCACGGCGACTCCAGTGCCGTGGACAGCTGTACAAGGTTTCTCGATTGAGCATCCATGGCGCGAACGGTCCGATCGAGGTGGTCCTTCAGATTCTCGACTGGGTTTAAATACGGGGAGTCTGGTGGCCAGGGGAGTATGATTAACTCATCCTGGTGCTTTTCGAACCACGCACGTACACTGCGAGCTGTGTGACATGTCGCGTTTTCCTGCTAGTAGATGCCATCGTGCCGAAGAGAAACATACCGAATGTAGTGGCGGACATGGTCCCCAACGATAGATGCATACTTGTGTTGATCCATTGTGCCTTCTAGAATGACGAGATCACGCAGGGAATGTCAGGAAAACATTCCCCACGTCATAACGCTCCTTCATCCGGCCTGGAGGTTTTGGACGATTTATGCAGGGCCGTACACGCCAACGGCCATCCGTCTGGTGGAGCATAAAACGAGATTCATCCGAAAAGGCCACCTGTCACCAATCGTTGGACGTTTATTTACGGCACTGGCGTACAAATTCAAGACTTAGTCACCGATGAACAGCAGTTAGTACAGGTGCATGATCAGGCGCCCACTCCAGAGGCCCATACTCAGCAACTTTCACTGAAGAGTCATCGAGGAGACCCCTTGGGTCACCTGGCCAGTCGGTTGCTTAGCCGTTTTACATGTATTCTCCGGTACACATCTCCGCAGTCGTCCTTGACCACTGTCATCTATGGTCCCTGGTCCACCACATTTGCCTCCTTGCCGGTTTTGGATAGCACAATTTTGCCACGCACGGTATACTTTAACCACGGTGGCATGCGAACGGTTTACAGACCTAGCCGTTCCTGAAATGCTTTCACCCTTGGACCGAAATCCAGTCACCATACCTTTTTGGATGACAGGCAAATCGCTCCGTTTCGCATTACATCCTCCCCTCACCGTCCGAAATGCTTTATATGCCCTCCAATGATAGTGCTGCCTCTTCCCATCTCTGGGTGGTCATTGCAAAAAAATGATTCAAATGGCTCTGAGCACTATGGGACTCAACATCTTAGGTCATAAGTCCCCTAGAACTTAGAACTACTTAAACCTAACTAACCTAAGGACATCACACACACCCATGCCCGAGGCAGGATTCGAACCTGCGACCGTAGCAGTCCCGCGGTTCCGGACTGCAGCGCCAGAACCGCACGGCCACCGCAGCCGGCATGGTCATTGCACGTTGACACTGAACACAGCCGGTGGTCATATTAATTTGGTTGGGCCGTGTAGTTGCTTCAGCTCTGTACGGTATTCCTGAAAAAAGCTTTTGGGTCTTTTTTCGTCTCCGAATCGAGCTCATTATGAAAACTAGAGGCGGTGTTATCGGTATAGCTTCATGTCTCATGGATATTACTAATTTTTTTCTGGTGTGTTTTGTGAAATTTAATGGGGGTGGTGGGATTCAATGGGGCTGGTCTATCTACACTACACACGTACCATTGGTTTGGCGACGATAAAAGTGAACGTGTGTGTTTACGAGAATACTTAATACCGTAACTCAGAAACTGTATCAAGAATTTAAGGACAGTCTTTTGTCCGTGGGAATGACAGTACATCTACTCAACAGGCAAGGACAATGACACGGCGCTTCAGAGAAAATTCGGTGGATTTGCAAGGCTGGCTTCCTCGAAAGCTAGATTTATGTTACATAAAATAGCATTAGGATGAACAAAACTGTTCACCACTAGCCACATTAGTACCGAAATAAGAATGCCAGCAAATTTCGCCTACAGTATAGAAGAAACGGTGACAATACTCCCCGAAGATAAATGACGAACAAGGCCTATACAAAATAGCGACGTCGTCGGCATATTTGAACCGAATAGTAGCTTGCGTTTTTAGCAACGGTGGCCAGATAGTGCCCAAATAAATACGCCTGGCTAAATATGCCTGGTAAAATACGACTGGTAAACTGCGTCGTTTTTGAAATATTGACGTCAACAAATCGCTATTCAAGCGAAACTCTCTTCAACCCTCGTATAAATTCACCTCTTTGTTAAAGAGAATAACTAGCACTGTTTGTGCATATGGTCTACATCATATATCGTGTAAGTATTGTTTAAGCTCACACTTAGTTATACTCAACCGATTAAGTGTTACCAGAGCGCAATGTAAGACACTGACATGGTGATAATAATAATGGTAATACACCCTTCATGTCAAGGGCAGTACCGAAGAAAGGACGTTCTTTGTCACACGCGCTGGCCACAACATCAGTGGTCCCTCTGGCCTCTTGCCGGCCGGCTTCTACGACTTCCGTTAATTATATTGTAAAAGCCGTGTTCCAGCATCCCGACGGTCAGCTTAATGGACTCGCGTGGTCCTCCTGGCAAGGTCAGCAGTAAATTAATGGCTCCGTCTGTAAAGCATACTCGCGTTATCGAATGCCGGCCACTTAAAGAAGAACCGCTTCTGATCTCGCTACCTGCACACTGATTGAAACGTAGAACAGACGTGGAGCCTAAACGTGGGAGATAAGAGCTTTTAAAAGGGCTCGCCTACGCTATGCCAAGAATTTACGTCTCTCTTTTGTGCTGGCGAACAGTTATCGGAAGCACCAGCGTCCCTCATTCCTCAGCGCTTTAAAAAGCTTCGTGCTCCTCATTAACCTGTACAATACGGTGCTGTGGCATTTACCGTGAAATGCTATCTCCGGCGGGAACGTGTGGTAAGCCGGCGTAAGATGAATGTGAATGCGTTACACCTGTTCGAGTGCATCCTGATCCTCTTCCTATTAAACATCGACTTTCGTAATATTAACTTCTGCGAAAATAAATGGCCTTAAGAAGATTATTTGTAAGTCTGTAAGTATTTTAAGGCGTTCTATGTTCTAAGAGAACTGAAAAATTGAAAACCTGCTGTAAACTAGATTCTTCGTCAGCATGACTTCATCTGTTGTTCGAAGTTCGGTATATAAGGCTATGCCACTGCTGATTACGTTAAGTATTTCAAATATTTATTAAATAATCCACTGTGACAGTACGGCTCTTAATTTAGTTACAATACGCTTACGCTTGACTTTCATATATTACAACACTGATGACGTTTTCTTGGATTGGTTCAAAAATGGTTCAAATGGCTCTGAGCACTATGGGACTTAACTTCTGAGGTCATCAATCCCCTAGAACTTAGAACTACTTAAACCTAACTAACCTAAGGACATCACACACATCCATGCTTGAGGCAGGATTCGAACCTGCGACCGTAGCGGTCGCGCGGTTCCAGACTGTAACGCCTAGAACCGCTCGACCACTCTTGGATTATCAGTCGAATTTTGTACTCGTCCTTCTCGTCAAATGTTGCTTCAATAAGAATCTGCTGTTCCCCCGATATTTCAAGAAATCTGAATAATGATGTTCACTGGAAACGATTCCTCTTTGATTCAGCAAAATAACATGTAATTTTAATTGTATCTAAACCTATCTGTACGCTGTAGCTTGCCTCATGGTAAACTAAGCACTTTTGTATGTGTGATGTGCAGCACCGAAACTGTCTTACGTATCATCTTGTCGAATAAATTAATCTCCAGTCGATTACCTTTGGAATTTACTTTTTTACGTGAGAAAATAAGTTGTTTGCGCCTCAGATAGGGAATTGATTTTGTATGTATTACTGTGTTTTATGAAAGTAATGGTGCTCATCTTCACAGATCTCTTTTCTGCACCATGCTGCATAGCAGTCGTGTAGCAGTAGAGCTGTAATGTTGCACATTTTCTTAAGATTTTCTCCATATTTTTTATCGATATGTTGCAAATGACTGAAAAACTATTACCTACAGGGGTTGCATAAAAATATGATAGTACCGCGAGAAATGTATGTTCAACATAATTGCGGATGTTAGCCAAGCCTGCAGGTTGCGCTTCTCTAGGTGTGAATGTATTATGTCGGAGCTAAGTGGATTCGAACGTCGGCAAATCGTTGGTGCTCGTATGGTGACTGCTTCCGTAACCAAGGCAGCCGAAAAGTTTGGTGTTTCAACAGGCACCTTATCGGTGATTTACGTCATATACAGGGAAAGAGGAAACACAACGTGGACGAAGGGGTTTTTGAGTGATCGTGACATAGGTCATTAAAGAGGCTTTTGACGACAAATAACGGGAAGACAGCTGCAAAAGTCACTGCAAAACTGAACGTCGCACTCGCGAACCCTGTCAGCTCCGAAATAACGCGAAGGGAGCCGCACAAGAGGAAATTGCAGCGCGAGCTGGAGTACCAAAATCACTCATTGTTGATGGAAATACCTGTAACAGGAAAATTTGGCACCGAAGCCACAAACCCTCGACTATGGACCAATAGAAGAAAGTCATTAGTTGGGATGAATCTTGTTTCACACTGTTTCCAACCTCTGGCCGAGTTTACGTCCCACGAGTGAAATATGGCGGGGTTGAGTAATGATCTGCATAACCATTAGGGTATTCCATGGGCTCCATGGTTATTCTGGAAGGTCGCATTCTTGTCAAGGATTATGTGACAATTTGGCTGATCAGGTCCATCCCAGTACAATGTTTGTTCCCCAATAGTGATACTGTGCTTCAAAGCGACAGGGCCCCTGTTCATACAGCTCCCATTGTCCAGGATTGGTTTTGTGAGCACGAGGATGAAGTGTCGCATCTCCGTTGGGCACCCCAGTTACCAGATCTCGGTATTAGTCGGCGTTTGTCATCTACTTTGGAGAGAAGGAAGCGTGATCACTATCCATCTACATCACCGTCAAGTGAACGTCTGATTATTTTGTAGGAAGGATGGTATAAGATTCTCTTGAAAATCACACAGGACCTGTATTTATCCATTCCGAGACGACTGGGAGCTATTTTGAATGCCAACGGGATTCTTGCACAGTATTAGCTATGGAATTTGCTGTGTTTTTGATGTTCCCATATTTTTCACCACACCTGTATCTATGGATGGCTTCGTAAACGTAAGGTATGCAAGTAACAGTTTATGGCAGACAGAGTTAAATTACCTATCTTCTTTCAAAAAACTTTCTCTTTGGATTAAACAATTTTTTTTAGCTTTCCTTGCTTGTATCAGTTGCCTTGGGTCCAAATTTTTATTTGAATAAATTCTTCACTGTGTAGTTGATTCCGTGTCGAAATCGAAAAATTCGGCCAGAAGAGCCTAAAGACAAAGTAAATATCAGTCCAAGATGCGGAAAAATTTGTCAGTGGTTTATAAAAGTTGCGTGTTTTAACAGATGCACAGTTTTGCAGAGGTATCTTGTGTAGGCTTCAGAACATAAAAGCGAATGAAAATGTTCAAATGTTCAAAAATGTGTGTGAAATCTTATGGGACTTAACTGCTAAGGTCATCAATCCCTAAGCTTACACACTACTTAACCTAAATTATCCTAAGAAGAAACACAGACACCCATGCCCGAGGGAGGACTCGAACCTCCGCCGGGACCAGCCGCCCAGTCCATGACTGGAGCGCCTGAGACCGCTCGGCTAATCCCGCGCGGTACAAAAGCGAATTAAAACGGTATTTTGGCGCAAGCATTTTGGCGAATGTGCATCGTTTTATTTTAAACTGTTACCAGTCTTCATATTGCTTCTGTGGGTTATTTGTATCTAGAGGCGAATACAATTATAGAAATGTTGTTTTATACAAAGGAGCACCATGCACTTCATTTGCTGTTAGACTAATATCGAAACTGTAAACTCTCTCCAGAAATCCCTGATTGAGTTTCCGACGTATAACCCTAAGATTGTTGGGGTAAAAAAGAAGCAGTACTCTAAAGGAGTTAGCCTTATCCTACATTGTTAGGGTGTGGAGTCGACATCCCATTAAAAAAAGAGGTCGCTAGCGAAAATGCTTGAAATCTTATATTCAATGGATTCGGATAGCTAGAAAGTTTTATTCGCATTCTCTAGCCCTCCGTATAATCAGTCCTGCGTCACTGATTTTTATTCGATTTATTTATAGTTTTGTTTCATCTTACACGGGATCTAGATTTTCAGAAAACGAAAAGAAAACCCAATTTCCGCTTGCCATAAACCGTTGTTTTATAATCAAAATATCCACGGGTATGCTGCCGGTCTATAGTGTCCAACGGGCACAATATTTCGGCGATCATACATGTCGCCATCATCAAGTGAACTGACGGACTGAGCTCCTATGAACGTGCCGGCACGGAGATCCGTACGCTATGGCTGCTCAGAGGGAACTGGGTTCGGTCGCGGTGGCGGCCGATTTAAATACCCTCCGTCCGCGGCGCGCTCCCTCCGCCGTGCGCGCCCCGCGCCACGGTCGCGCGGTGGAACAGATTGCGACGGCGTCTGAGATGACGTCGGTGTGATGGCTCTATCCGCCGTGGTCGTCACAACTATACGTTTGCTCGATTTACTCTTGATTAACCCGATCGTTGGTTCCCAAGCCTTGCTAAGATTATAGCCACAGTCACGGTTTATGAGGTCGTCATTGGTGCGAATTTCGATGGCCTCTCTAACAACGCTGTCCCAGTATCTCGACGTCTGTACCAGAATCCTCGTACGGTCATACTCCATGGCGTGATTTTCCGACAAACAATGTTCAGCGACCGCCGACTTGCTCGGATACATCAGTCGAGTGTGCCTCTGGTGTTCACGGCATCGATCCTCGACGGTACGCATCGTCTGACCAATATACGACTTGCCACATTGACACGGAATCTGGTACACGCCGGCCTTCCTCAAACCGAGGTCATCTTTGGCGCTGCCCGCCAGTGCACGAGTTTTATTTAGGGGACAAAACACAGTTCCGACCCGGTGTTTCTTCAGAATGCGGGCGATTTTCCCCGAGAGTGCACCTCTGTGTGGAATAAATGCAGTGCCTACCTCCTTCCTCGTGACTTCATCCATCTCAACAGGTTGTGCTGCAGTGGTTGGGCGGAGAGCACGTTGAATCTGCCACTCTGAGTACCCATTTTTTCGAAATACAGTTCTCAGATGTTCCAATTCCTGGGGTAGACTCTCTGTGTCAGAGACAGTGCGCGCCCTATGTACTAGAGTTTTAAGTACCCCATTCCTCTGTGAAGGGTGGTGGCAGCTGTCTGCGTGCAAATACAGATCAGTGTGCGTAGTCTTCCGATACACCCCATGACCTAGGGTGCCGTCAGCCCTTCTCTTGACCAGGACGTCAAGGAAAGGTAATTTATCCTCCGTTTCAGTCTCCATAGTGAATTTGATGTTGGGGTGTATGGAGTTTAGATGTGTAAGGAAGTCAAGGAGTTTATCCATACCATGTGGCCAGATGACGAACGTGTCGTCCACGTAAGGGAAAAAGCAATTAGGTTTCCATACGGATGACGACAGGGCTTCCTCCTCGAAGTTCTCCATGTACAAATTCACTACCACCGGTGAGAGTGGGCTACCCATGGCGACTCCCTCCGTTTGTTCGTAGTATTCTCCATTAAAAAGAAAATACGTGGAAGTCAAGACATGCCTAAAAAGTTCAGTGGTCTTCTCGTCAAACTTCTGACTAATCAATTCTAGTGACTCTCGCAGGGGTACCCTCGTAAACAAGGAAACGACGTCAAATCACCATGATATCTGACTCATCCAACCTGAAGCTATCAAGGCGTTTAACAAAATCCACGGAATTACGGATGTGATGAAGGCATTTACCCACATAAGGACTTAATATTCCCGTAAGGTATTTGGCCAACAAATATGTAGGTGCCCTGATGTTGCTGACAATGGGGCGTAATGGTACCCCTCTTTGTGAACCTTCGGGAGTCCAAATAGTCTAGGCGGTACCGGACCTCGGGGTAACAATTTCTTAGCGTCACCCTCCGGTAAATCTGCGTCCTTGAGAAGCGCCCTCGTCTTGTTCTCCACCTTCTTTGTAGGGTCAACGCTGATCTTCCGGTAGGAATCGTCATTTAGCAGGCTCTGCAGCTTATCAGTGTAGTCCTTATGGGAGACAACAACTGTAGCATTGCCTTTGTCAGCCAGTAAGACAACAATTTCAGAGCGCTCCCTCAGATCACGAATGGCCGCCCTCTCTTTACTGCTGATATTTGACTTCATCGGCTTGGATTTCGTCAACGCACGACAAGTTTCACGACGTATTTCCTCGGCTGATTCTGGCGGAAGTCAAACTGCAACCTGTTCAACAGCACTAACAATTTCTGCGACCGGAGTGAACTTGGGGGTGGGAGCGAAGTTGAGACCTTTCTGCAAAACCGAGACCGCATCATCACTCAACACCATGCCACTCAAATTGATGACAGTCTTGCACTGAACCTGCAGAGATGGTTTGTCAAGGAGACGTGAGAACTTAGCTGTTTGACGTCCCGTAGCCTTCTTATGGGCGGAATCAGCTGACACCCAGGTGACACTATCAATCCAATCCCAGGAACAAGAAGTGAACTTACTAACCAGTTGCAAATGTAGTTTGAGTAATTCCTGTGAGATAAACTCAAGGCTCAGGCGGGTGAATTGCACTCTCTCACGTGCCCGTTGGACACTATAGACCGGCAGCATACACGTGGATATTTTGATTATCAAATACGCCGGGCGAAACTCAAGAATCACGTTGTTTTATAGTTTCAGTAATTACGATGCGTATGGAGTAGAAGCAACAACGGAAGCAGGTAATTTCTCTCTCTGTCTGTGTGTGTGTGTGTGTGTGTGTGTGTGTGTGTGTGTGTGTGGTCTGGAGCCGTTTGTCACGCGCCATCTGACCTGAACTCGCATCTCTGCGATAACCATCAAGCCCCAGGTCGCACATCCACACTGAGCCCCCGAGTCCTGCCTCACTTAATCTCGCTGCTTCTCTCTCCCTCTCCTCCACCCCCCGCCTCTCTCTCTCTCTCTCTCTCTCTCCCTCTCTCTCACACACGCGATGTAAGTTCGCTGTTATCCCGGGCCGTCCGGAATCTTCCAGCAGTTGCTGGTGCGACCATGAGCCATCAATCCTCCTGTCGCGATATCGCCTCTAAAGAGTTTGCGCACGAACTTTTAACGTTTCTTCTCCCTCTCTCCTTATAGCTAGTAGAGTTCAGGCAAGCGGACTACTTTTCAACTCGGGGAAGGTATTTAATAGTTGAGTGCTGATAAGTACGTAACTAAAAGATATCAGACATACAAATTAATCAATGGTTTCATTTGTAGCTGAGCATTTAGGGCAACGGCATGAACCATTAATAGTTTCTTCTAAATCTCTGTGTCATTTCTGTTAATACCAAAACAAAGCATGATAACCCAGAGAGGTCTGATAGATGTTTTGGCTGGAGTAAGAGATATTTGCAAATGTATAAGGAATGGTGTAGCGCTGTTATTATTGTTATGTCAGGTGCTAGTAACATATTAGAGAAGAGATGTGATGCGGGCATTTGTTATTTTTTTGTGTTTTGTCAATCAACGACAGAGCTGTAGTAATTTCTGTGGCAACAAACCTAATTATCTGTTTTTACTGCCTTAAAGTAATACAGCATGCTTGTATCTTTCAGAATATAGTGTAGATGCCGATATTATCCTCCGTATGCTAATTGTTTTTTATATTTTTGAGGCTGTTTGTCGGGTTGCCTTGTTTTCTGGAAGTTTTTCTAGCAGTAAACATTTGCCCTCCAGCCTCGACTCAAGTTTAAATGATCAGACTCAGCTTAGCGTATCCCTTCCTTGATACTGCACCTAGTCATGTCACTACTATTTTACGTATCACTAATTAGTGATTAAAGAAAAATATTCATATGATACAAGATATAAAACCTGCGAAAAAGAATAACGTCGATGTATATCAGGTATGTAATGTGGAGCAAATAATTTGTTATACGTACTGAAGTGGTTTACATCTTGTACCCATGCTGACTGCTGCATTTCCTTGGGTGTGTTGTGTTTGACAGGATTTGGGGATAGCAACATGCAGTTGCTGAAATTTGGAATGACATGATTTTTATTCGCCAGTATCAGCCATGAATACTACTCGAGAATGTGTATCTCACATATTATGCAGGCTACGTATGAAATGCTTACGAGCTTTTTCCAGAAAGTTTTCCTTCAGAAATATAAAGTGAAGCTGTATAGTGAAAACCTGTGCTTGCTTGTATTTTTCAACGCGTGATGATGGTAGGTCATAAACACATCGAAACATAATTTCGAACCCGAGAAACGTACTACATAGGTTTACTTTTTTAACTGAGGTGGCAGAGAAAAACTTAAAATGAGATATTTAATTTATGGTTTTCACTTTGCTTGCCCTACCCCTCCATCACTGAAAAAATTATGTCGATGTGTACCAGATAAATAACGAGTAGGAAATAATTTGTTATATTTGGTGATGCTGAGGTGACCGTGCTCCATATTACTTTTCCGTCTCATATAATAGAGATAGCTTTCGTCTTCCGAGTGAGGCACGAAATGTAAGGGAACAAAGAATCGGATATTGTAAAGCTTCTTGCTGTTGGCGATAGATCCCTTGCATCTTCAGAGGAAAACGAACCCCTGATTTGAAATGCAAAATGCCCAATCAAGTCTGAAAGAGAGCTGTTTATGTTTGTCAAATATTCCATGCAGCCTTAAACGTTGACTAAATTAACATCAAGTAGAGTAAGGGAGTCATTCACTGCTTATGAAAAGATGTTTTCGAGCTTCGTTAACAGACTGAACTGATGGCCTCATAGCCATTATTCTCCACCGGGGGGCACAGTATAGTTCTCAGTGCTCTATGGTTACATTACATTGGAGATATGTTTAAGATTTTTCTTTCAGGTAGCAAAAATGTCTCATGAGTAACATGAATGTTAAGTCATTCCTCACTTTTATATCCGTAATTTGTCGTAAATAGTCTCTGCACGATCTGTAGAACGCTCACCTAAACCACAAAATTTGTAGAAACCTTCGGTCTGCGCGTGAATTACCGAAATGTTTCCCATTTGTTTCTGTACATTGCAACTCGATTTCGAGTAAAGTCTCACTCTAAGAGGATACTCATCCAACTGTTTGTCATCAGAACTTGAAGGCTACAAGTTTATATCCAAGCTGCAGTTCAAGCATCCAAAATTTCGTTTTCGATTGAAAAATTTTTTTGTTCGTTATTTTTATTATTCTTCTGCTTCAGTGAAATAAGCAGAGTAACAGCCCCTCCTGCGCTAAATAACAGCGCTTTTCACTCAGCCAGATGTACTCGCACATACCTCTTACGGCGGCTGATCCGTTTTTTTCTTTCCGCTAGAATATTGCCACACCCGAATCAATTACCAGAATGAAAGTTACCCTCCGCAGAGTGCTGTATGTTAGTATGAATTTTCGTGGCAGTAAAATTAACTTCCAGACCGTCCCTCGAACTCCAGTTTCTACTATTGACTTGCTTGCTTCACCGATTTTGTTACTCAAACCTTCAGTTGTGGCATTGTCGTCCACGAATGGCACAGATCTGGGTTCAGATCCCGCTCATGCATACTGTGAGCGTAAAGTTCATTGTGTGCATCACAAAGACGTCTCAGAAATACACAAACCTATTTAGTTCAATATTTCAGGTTCGATTGAGAGGACAGATACGATTTCACCGAATGCTCACTTTTCGTTAATGGTAATCTGTTTCGTCTGATAAGCAAACTCAGTTTTTTTATAAAACAAATTTTCCGAGGTATAAATGGATGCATGAAATTAGAACTAAATGGAACACCTTTTAAGAATGCGAAATAATGGACTGAGGTACTTTTTAGAAACTAAATTTGATCTTTACGGACACCCAAAAAGAAAAACGGGGTAAAGTAGTCACATCATCGGTAATAACAATACCTCTGCAAGAGTTATGAGGGTAAGCTTAAAGTTTTAACCATCACCTCGAAAAAGTGAAGTTACGTAGCTAATTGTTTGTTCTTTTCAGACACGTGTCTGTTAGTTCAAAAATGGTTCAAATGGCTCTGAGCACTATGGGACTCAACTGCTGAGGTCATTAGTCCCCTAGAACTTAGAACTAGTTAAACATAACTAACCTAAGGACATCACAAACATCCATGCCCGAGGCAGGATTCGAACCTGCGACCGTAGCGGTCTTGCGGTTCCAGACTGCAGCGCCTTTAACCGCACGGCCACTTCGGCCGGCCGTGTGTCTGTTAGTCCTGGTACTCACTGAATTCCACGCGCAACAATACCGTAGTATGCCTCTAGGGCAGCCAAAGTAAAATGGTGCAGCCAGACTAAAATGGTGCAGCCCATTGATAAATTGTAACGCGGCAATTTTTAATCTGTACTAAGACTAGAGGCCATAACCTGTTGTCTAGAGATAGCGTCTTCGACTAATAATGAAAATGGATTTCAGTGATATGGTTGTTCTCATCGGATTCGACAATGTTCATCAGAGACAAGAGTATCGTCAGAAGGGCTCCATGGAAGTGTAATAGGACCGTTAATATTTGCTATATACACTACTGGCCATTAAAATTGCTACACCACGAAGATGACGTGCTACAGACGCGAAATTTAACCGCCAGGAAGAAGATGCTCTGATATGCAGATGATTAGCGTTTCAGAGCATTCATACAAGGTTGGCACCGGTGGCGACACCTACAACGTGCTGACATCAGGAAAGTTACCAGTCGATTTCTTATACACAAACAGCAGTTTACCGGCGTTGCCTGGTGAAACGTTGTTGTGATGCCTCGTGTAAGGAGGAGAAATGCGTACCATCACGTTTCCGACTTTGATAAAGGTCGGATTGTAGCCTATCGCGATTGCAGCTTATCGTATTGTGACATGGCTGCTCGCGCTGGTCGAGATCCAATGACTGTTAGCAGAATATGGAATCGGTGGGTTCAGGAGGGTAATACGGAACGCCGTGCTGGATCGCAACGGCCTCGTATCACTAGCAGTCAGTCGAGATGCAGGCATCTTATCCGCATGGCTGTAACGGATCGTGCAGCAACGTCTCGATCCCTGAGTCAACAGAGACAACAACCATCTGCACGAACAGTTCGACGACGTTTGCAGCAGCATGGACTGTCAGCTCGGAGACCATGGCTGCGGTTACCCTTGACGCTGCATCACAGACAGGAGCGCCTGCGAAGGTGTACTTAACGACGAACCTGGGTGCACGAATGGCAAAACGTCATTTTTTCGGATGAATCCAGGTTCTGTTTACAGCATCATGATGGTCGCATCCGTGTTTGGCGACATCGCGGTGAACGCACATTGGAAACGTGTATTCGTCATCGCCATACTGGCGTATCACCCGGCGTGACGGTATGGGGTGCCATTGGTTACACGTCTCGGTCACCTCTTCTTCGCATTGACGTCCCTTTGAACAGTGGACGTTACATTGCAGATGTGTTACGACCTGTGGCTCTACCCTTCATTCGAACCCTGCGAAACCCTACTTTTCAGCAGGATAATGCACGACCGCATGTTGCAGGTCCTGTACAGGTCTTTCTGGATACAGAAAATGTTCGACTGCTGCCCTGGCTAGCACATTCTCCAGATCTCTCACCAACTGAAAAGGTCTGGTCAATGGTGGCCGAGCAACTGGCTTGTCATAATACTCCAGTCACTACTCTTGATGAACTGTGGTATGGTGTTGAAGCTGCATGGGTATCTGTACCTCTACACGCCATCCAAGCTCTGTTTGACTCAATGCCCAGGCGTATCATGGCCGTTATTACGGCCAGAGGTGGTTGTTGTGGGTACTGTTTTCTCAGGATGTATGCACCGAAATCTCGTGAAAGTGTAATCACATGTCAGTTCTAGTATAATATATTTGTCCAATGAATACCCGTTTATCATCTGCATTTCTTCTTGGTGTAGCAATTTTAATGGCTAGTAGTGTACATAAAATATATGGCGCACAGGGGTGGAAGGAATCTGTGACAGTTTGCTGATGACGCTGTGGTTGACTATAGGAAGACACAAGATGACGTAGACAAAATTTCTTGGTGTTTTGATAAATGGCAGCTAGCTCTAAACGTAGTAAAAAATGTAAGTTATTGCGGATGAGTAGGAAAAACAAACGCGTAATATTCGGATACGGCATTATTATTGTCCTGCTTGACACAGTCACGTCGTTTAAATATCAGGGTGTAACGTTTCAAAGCTATACGAAACGGAACGAACATGTGAGGACTGTGGTAGGGAAAGCGAATGGTAGACTTCGATTTATTGGGAAAATTTTGGGAAAGTGTGGTTCATTTGTAAAGGAGACCGCTTATAGGACGCTAGTGCGACCTGTTCTTGAGTACTGCTTCAGTTTTTGGTATCCGTACTATAATGGTCGCCCGATCGTTGATATTCCTGTATTCGCACTATATCACTCCAATATACGAAGCTTGTTAGTACTTGATGTAGAGAATTGGGTTGGCGCCATTAAATTGTATTGTAATAGTTGCTGCTGCTGCTGGCTGGTTCACTGCTGTATCTTGATATTAATGTTGGCTCTATATGTATTCGTCTAGGGGTAAAAAGAGGGGTCCCGTGTTGTTGATGTGCTTGTTGATAAATAATCAACGACAGCATAAGTGAACTTCAACTATTTATTGGCATGGTAGCCATCTTAACTCCGCTGACCACTCAAAGACGTTGTCACAGTACAGAGTAACACTTCTTTTAAAACATCTTTGCATTGTTTTTCCACATAAGACGATAACATACACACTTGACGGAAGTTCTATCAAGACTGAGCTGACGAGGCTTCTTCCTGCTTGTATTTATAACCTTGTCAAAGAACTACTAAGAAGAGAAGTGGTTTATAAGTCAGGCATCCATCTGTTATCGTAATTTGTGCAAAAAAAAGTTGTTAATTTACATCGAGTGACATAATTTAACAGGTAATTAAAATAACAGACAGATCTGTCAACTTGTCAGAACAATTCTTTGTTGCAAAAAGGCCGTTTTTCAAAGGTACATCTATTGACTTCTCTCATTTGCATACATAAGTAAATAACGTGAATTATTAAAAATTGCAGTGGTTCTCGTTTAAAATAGATATGTTTACGTGAATAGTGAGTGAAAACAGTCATAGTGAATAAATAGGTTTCACTAGGTAATTTTTATTTAAGGAGATTCAAAATACGTAAGTTGACCAATATTATTCGTATTTCATATTAATTTTTTCAGTTGAATATAGTGTTTTTACATAATGACATCTGCTATATCAGTGTTCAAGTGATGTTAAGTTTTGTGTGGGTCAATTATTAATTATATTTTAATGGGTTGACTGTTTATGTAGACATGTTATGCAATCATTGCTAACATACACAATTACTTTTCTATTACCATAATTGCTACTTAAACTGGTTGAATTAGGAGGGTATCGCATACTTCGTTATAATAAAGCCTTTAATAGGTTCTGTTACAGTACCAAGTCGGATTAAAAGAAAAGATAGAACAAGTTCAATGGCAGGCTGCTAGGTTTGTTACCGGTATGTTCGAACACTTTTCGAGGAACACTAATGAGAAAATTTAGAGAAGCGGCATCTGAAACTGACTGAAGAGCGATTTTAATGCCGACAACATACATTTCGCGGAAGGACCACGAAGATATCATATGAAAAATTAGGTGGCATATAGATAGTCGTTTTCCCTCGTTTTATTTACGAGTGGAACGGCAAAAGAAATGACTAATAGTGGTACAGGGCACACTTCGCCACGCACGGTCGCTTGCGGAGTATGTACGTAGATGTAGTTGTAAAACGTTAGGTGTCCCAGGTTCCAATCCAGCCCCTCCCTAAATTCTGGATAAAAATCATTAACAATGGTTCCAGAAAGAGATTTTCACTCTGCAGCGGAGTGTGCGCTGATATGAAACTTCCTGGCAGATTAAAACTGTGTGCCCAACCGAGACTCGAACTCGGGACCTTTGCAATTCTGGAAACATCCCCCAGGCTGTGGCTAAGCCATGTCTCCGCAGTATCCTTTCTGTCAGGAGTGCTAGTTCTGCAAGGTTCGCAGGAGAGCTTCTGTAAAGTTTGGAAGGTAGGAGACGAGATACTGGCAGAAGTAAAGCTGTGAGGACCGAGCGTGAGTCGTGCTTCGGTAGCTCAGATGGTAGAGCACTTGCTCGCGAAAGGCAAAGGTCCTGAGTTCGAGTCTCGCTCGGGCACAAAGTTTTAATCTGCCAGGAAGTTTCATATCAGCGCACACTCCGCTGCAGAGTGAAAATCTCATTCTGGGAACATCCCCCAGGCTGTGGCTAAGCTATGTCTCCGCAGTATCCTTTCTTTCAGGAGTGCTAGTTCTGCAAGGTTCGCAGGTGAGCTTCTGTAAAGTTTGGAAGGTAGGAGACGAGATACTGGCAGAAGTAAAGCTGTGAGGACCAGGCGTGAGTCGTGCTTCGGTAGCTCAGATGGTAGAGCACTTGCCCGCGAAAGGCAAAGGTCCCGAGTTCGAGTCTCGGTCGGGCACACAGTTTTAATCTGCCAGGAAGTTTCATTAACAATGGTGACCACAGCCTCGTTCTGCCAACGGCCTTGTCAGACAGGGCGGAGGATTTCCCGAGAAAACCTTTATTTGTAGGGGTTTTAACTATCTCTCTTGCCCTTTGCGATGATTTTTGAAGACCTCGGCCAACGTGGATTTGCTGTATTATAGAAGGAACAAGGACGCGCGCAGTCCCGGTGGAGTCGTGATCGGTGACCTCTATCAGCGTGCGGCCACAGGGGTCAGAAATTATGGATGGCGTTGTCGGGGAAAGAGGAGAGAAGAGAACAGAAGCGGGGTGGGGTAGAGGCGACTACCTGCCGCCGGTTGCCCGGCCAGAGCAGTGGGAGGGCTGCCACAAGCTAATTGGGCCCCGCGCGTTTGATCCCGCGACCGCACGAAATACAATCACAGCGCCTCCGATATTGGGCCGCGCCGTCTGTTGTACAGCGGACTTCAATAAAGCGCATTGCTGCCCACCAGCGGACGCGTTCCGTCTCGCTGGGCACAGTTCCCCAGTTGCTGCCACACACATATTCCTGCTCAACATTTCACCGCTAATAATGTGCCGGTACTTCTGGATGACTGTTTCCGACAGCCACGAGAGAGCTTATTGCAGTAATAAATGTGTTCTGAAGCCCCACGTTTGCGTTGTCGTGTTTAGTGCTCCCAGCGCACTGTGCTTACTAAGAAATGATGGCATCACTGTTAGTGCGAGGGGATGCTCAAAACTAATGCCTCCGTATATTTTATTATGAAAACTCTTAATGCTTCTTAAATAAAACAAACGTTATTAACGTTCTACATATGTTTTCATGTCTACATATTTGCAGCCGTCTGCCGCTAGAGGGATCCGAATTGTTGCGTGTTACAATATCGGTGCGTGAAAACCAGCGTCCTGTCATCGAGTTTTGAATTCAGAGAGATCGTACACGCGTGGAGCACCCTCTCTTTCAGCATGACAATGCCACACCATGGACGAGCGCCGCGACATCTCCAGTAATCTACTTATATGGATATGGTGCCCGTTCTTTCGGACATGTCCGAAAGAACAGACACCATTGATGACCTGCAGCAGTCTGGAACGAAATGAGAATTAATTTAATACCTTCAGCTGCTGACGGGCGTTGATATATATCAACGGGGACAGGTGAAAATGTGTGCCCCGACCGGGACTCGAATCCGGGATCTCCTGCTTACGTGGCAGACGCTCTGTCCATCTGAGCCACCGAGGGCACAGAGAACAGTGCGACTGCAGGGACTATCTCGCGCACACCTCCCTTGAGACCCACATTCTCACCTTGTATGCCCACACACTACATTCGTAGTGTCCCACCCCAATACACTCATTACTCGTGGAAGACATTTTTACCAAGTCCCGTAAGAGTTCGGGTAATATGTGTGCATCTGCACAGATGGAGGAGGTCATGGCCGGTGTTGCCAGAACTAATACTTATATGGATATGGTGCCTGTTCTTTCAGACATGTCAGCAGCTGAAGGTATTAAATTAATCCTCATCTCATTTCGACGCCGTGGGCGCACTTTCTTAGATCGTCCTCCATACAGTCCCGATTTGGCCCCATCCTATTTTCATGTTTCCAAAACTTAAAGAACGCCTTCGACGACTTCACTTTGTTAGTGATAGAGCGATGCGACCAGAGGTGTGGTTGCGGCTCCGTCATTAAAATAAAACATTCTACAATGATGGTATCAACAAACTGGTCTCGTTGGGACAAACGTGTTTCTCGCCAGGATGACTATGTTGAGAAATAAATACGTAGACACAAAGAATGAAGGCGTAGAATGTTTTGTTTTATTTTAAAATCTTTAAGAGTCTTAAAAAAAAAACTCGCGGCACTGCTTTTCAGCACGCCCTCATACGTCCAGCTTTCTATGCTGTGGGTCTCGCGCACGCGGCGGCGAGCCGCAAAGCCGGCAGTAGCTTCCGAGCGCCGAGCGCACGCTCCGCGCCGCCTTCGAGGCACTCACTGCTCCAGAGTGACGCGTATTTTATGCCATTTTCATGCTATCTGTGATAAAAGAGAGCAAAGCACTTACGAAGATGGTTGGCTTTAACACAATGCGCGGCAAGAAAATCACTTGTCATGCATCTTCGTCTACAACAAATAACAATGTCATGCAAAGGTACATTTGATGGTACCGTCTATTAAACTTAGTTCCCATTCCATTCACAGATCGATCATGGGAAGAATAACTGATTTCTAATATTGTCAGTCTTAAGGCCTGAAGGTAGCGGTTGTTTAAGTAATCGTTATAAATATTTTAACATACAGCCACTAATATTAGGAACGTCTTCCACAGCAACGCATTTTGGGAGTCAAGCTTCCATCTTCAAGTTGTCTACGTTAATCCTACAGTGAAGGATTAACTGAGACATCCAGATGATGGCAGCTCGACCCCTGAAATGCGCTGCTGTGGATTATGTTCCTAATATTGATGGCTGCATGCTTAAGTATTTCTAAGAAATAACTAATTATAAGGGATAGTTATGAAGTTTTAACTATCAAAAATGTCACTAAGAACTTGAAATATGGCGATGATGATAGTCCTTCTCTACATATTTACTTTCAGTACGACACATTTTTCCCAACGACAGATGACTTGGTGGAACCTTTGGTTGTAGAACTTCGTACAAGGAAAGACAGGTTGGGGTGAGGCAAAATATGGTAGCCCAAGGAAACAACTGTTTAGCGCCCTCAGCCAAAAATCATCATAATAAATAAGCATAATGAGTGACTAACTGCTGTACATAATGAGCAGCGAAGTTGTCGTGAAACAAAAACGCACCCGGATAGGTTTTCGCGATGCTTCGTGTTCACGGCCTCCCGTAACATCGTCAGAGGATTTCGGAAGTATGCTCCTGTGCCGGTTTGACCCTTAAGAGAACAATCTGTTAATGCTGCACCACCACAGTCTCAAAATACAGTCAGCAGCACCTTGCCCGATGATGGTCGGTTGCTCGCCTTTTTCGCCGGTAGTGAATCCGCATGTTTCCAGTGCTTCCTTTGCTCCTTTGTCTCGGGGTCACATTGGACACTCTGCATTCGTCTATGGTGAACAGGTAGCTGACGAACTCATCTGGATGCGCCTGACACAGCTGCAACGCTATACGTAGTTGCCGCCCCCATATGACGGCCTTTTGGAACAAGTGCGAGCAATCCCAGAATCAAGTGGGCGGCCTTTGAAATGTTGAAAATGTCTTATAATACGTTAAAAGCTGATTTTAACTTCTTGCACAGCTGCCTCGAGTGTAATACTACGGTCTACTACTTTCCTTGCGGTTCCCGAATCTTAACAGAGAGATAGTCTGCCACTTCGGTCTTCGTCGTTCAGACTTATCTGACCACACTTTCTGCGCCTCTGTGTCACTTGATGCTGCACAAATGCAGTACACGTCCACCAACCCAACAGGTATTGTTGCACAGTTGTTCCCCTTCATTACAACTTCATCAGTGGGCCATTCCATTTTGTTTTAGCTCCTCTAGCTTCGTGCTGCAGCACAGAGGGTGCACAGGTTCAGCATTTACTGACAGTATCAGTTCCTCAAACATTCAATATGTTGAAGTGACGTCGCACCATCAGTTTAAGATGTCGAACACCCAAAGGAATCGTATGCTGCAGTTACATTAGCTACGGTTACCAAGCCACAGAAAACAACGATAAAGAGTGAATGGATCCGAGAGGGATGAAATCAATGAAGCGACTGGTCATGTTAATTTACTGACTGCCATGGACCCGAAAGATTTCATAAATTATTTTCAGATGAGTCCTGCATCACACGACGAGCTATGAATGTTAATACGATATAAAATGAAAGCAAAACACATTTATGAGAGAGGATAAGGAATAACTGAGATTTCTGGCTACAGGCAGGTCATCCGAATGCTCGAAGATTAGTTCTGTAATAACAGCAAACACAATTAGTAAAATATGGAAACGTGAAGCAATTACATTTGCCTGGCAACGTTAAGGCATTTGACGTATAACTTTTTTTACGGTTTGTGATAATTTGGTTAAACTGATAAGCATTTCGCAGACCTCTTAATGGTCATTGCAGATATGTGACGTATTTTTCGAAGTGAAAGCGTTTTCCAAACTGCAATATGTATGATAATTCACCAACCTATATCGGTACCCATATCAGCAACGTAATAAAATACCGGTAAGCAGTATCATAGGGAATCGAAAGGCTCGGATATGTCTCCGGGGAGCTGAAGCCAACTGAAGAAGGTTCGTCGGCTGGACTCTTTGTTCTGTAGTGCTCGTAAGAGCAACGAGCGTGAGCGCCGCCTCTTCATTAAAATATAGATTATCCGATGGGAGACTGGCGGTGGCCGGATGTGATTTCCCAGCGGCGGATATCGGACGGGCCTGGGCTGGCCCTGCGGGAGGGGAGCGAAGCACTCGGGCGCACAGATCGGCCACATCACGCGGATGGAAGAAGCGGGAGCTTCTGCCCTTTGCTTATTTTGATGTGTGTTTCGAAGTAAACTGCTTTGGAAACACGAGGAACCAAACAAATGGAAAAAAATCAGTATACACATACCGAGGCTTCCAGATGTAGTGGATGTCCCGCATGACATATTTCAAAAACGGTTCTACATATCAAAAACAAAATTTCTGACAAGTGACAGTTTACGCGAAGACACTGTGTAATGGTTCAGATATCGATAGCGCTATGATGTATCGAAACCTGCCGTTACCCATCTCTGCTGGACCTACGATCACAGCTGACCAGGCGACATCCTGTCAGCTGGTTGGAGGGGGGCAGAGGAGAGCTTTTGGTTCCTGCAGAAATGTAGCGTAAGCAGACAGTCTGTGGGTTCTGCTCATGGAGTGAGCTACTACGAGTTTCGAGCGCGGAAAAAGTTGGCGCAAATAGGGGCGTGAAGTATTTATTTTATTATTAATATTGTTCAACGTGAATCAGAATATTTTCCTTTACAGCCACCGAACGGAATATTAAAGGGGAGTGGCTAACTACAGTCAAACTGTGAATAATGTGAACTCTGAATGGAGATCGACGTAGTGACTTTTATAAACTCTAGACATGATAAACTCAGTGTTAGTAATAAATTGTTCAATATCAAGATCACTTTGTATCATAAAAAAAAGTCAAACGACCGTGCCACTTATACGTACGTACTTTATTGTAAGGCCAGATATCGTTGCCTCTTCATAGGACGAGCTAGTTTTTAAAACGGAATTATGTAAAACATGGAAGCAGTCGAGGACTCTTGAAAAGAAAAATGCGGGTATGACAATATTTGGAATGAAACAGTACACTGAAAGAGACGGAGAGTTTATGACTATATAAAGGCACAATTTGTGCCCCTTTATTGCATGTTGAGGTGGCAATGAAGCTGTGCCGCCAGTGTGAGCTACATTTAGCGCACTGACACCTGTTTTAGCATCTAGTTTCACGGCAAAACTTTAACAAGAACTCCATCACTTCAATCGTCTTTCCAGGATTTGTCGGAACTTGGATGCATTAAAAGGAATTATAAATGCTGTGTATGACAGTGAATAAAGTTGTGGGTGTCATAGTGGATTAGTAGAGTCTGTGTTACGTGGGTCACCCCGCAAGGTCGCAGTGACGCAGTGTCCCGCCCGACACTGATGAATTGATCCCAAAACAACAAATGGGACCGTTTGTGTTAACTGATGCACTGCAAGTACTTTCAGATACAAGTCATTCACATAAAAACTGAAGCACTACTTTTGTCACTGTAGATGGTTGTATCATGAACGTTTGAAGGTTACAATTCTACCGAGATCGTTTGCGGTCCAGTTTTGTTCACTATATTCACAAAAAAGCCAAACATGATGCTTCAGTTTGGAATATATAACTCTGGTATGGCGGAACTTGCCGCGATAATTATTACTATCTTCCGAATTGTGTGTGAGTGTGCAGTATTACGAGAGAAAAAGTATTATCACAACAGATGCATTATTTATCAAAGATGTCACGATTGGTTGAACGAAGTTTTGAGAAACCACTTTAATAATCTTTTGCCACTGTCGATCAGTCATTCAAAATGATGTGAAATGAGTAGTTAGTGCAAAACTGTAAAGTAATCATTTTTAACCTCATAATGAACAACAGCGGTCGTACCTGTAGTTAATCTTTTAATAAAAAATTGTCCATATGGCAATAAATTTTAATTTTGGTTACCGGTTTCGATACATAAGACCATCCTCAGGAGAACGCTCTGAATTATATAACGTTTATGATGGGTAATGTATAACAAACACTTATCCATCGTAAAAACGAACATAAAAACAACGTTAAATGCCATATAAAATGACGTGTTGCACAGATAACGAGAGGAGCCAGAGCACGGAACCGCAGTGTGATAGTGACTGGTACCTCTCACGAGCTCCTCACTAGGAAGCAAATGTTAGCATAACAAAAGGAATGCTCCACCCACCATTCCTCACGTGACCCGGAATAAAAACGATAAAAAGCCATACGTAGCGCGTCTGTAAATAGAAAAAAGTCACAGTCTACACGAAAACGTCATACTGGGCCTTCCAATCTACTATTACATTTATAATGTTTAAAACGCCAATAGCAGCAGCTAGAGTATTAAACACTGCCCTCTGTAGTGTAATTGACGGAGCTATTAGTCTGTGTATATGTCACCGCGTTACTAGCCTAGAAAATCCACTCAGCTTAGCAAAAATTATTATGCAAAAACGCCAACGGTCGACACACAGATCACGTCAGCTTATACTGTCGTCCCATGTGTAACTTCTCCCGCTGGCGGGGCAGTGTAGCGATGTCTGCTTTACAATATAGGGCGTTATCCAGTTTTTAGTCACAACCTGTCCACTTACATACTTAAACAGTCTACTTAATAAAATTACCAAAACCAATTTGAAACGTATTACAGTAAAATATAGTAATTGCTCGAACGAAATATCTGTCATGCAGTTATTCGCACTGTTAGGTTGTTCAAATGGCTCTGAGCACTATGGGACTTGACATCTGAGGTCATCAGTCCCCTAGACTTAGAACTACTTAAACCTAACTAACCTAGGGACAGCACACACATCCATGCCCGAGGCAGGATTCGAACCTGCGACCGTAGCAGCAGCGCGGTTCCGGACTGACGCGCCTAGAACCGCTCGGCCACAACGGCCGGCTGTTAGGTTGTGTTTAGGTCGTAGCTCCAGGTCTAACTGGCAAGAAAAGTCCATTCTGTTGATCAAAAAATATTTATGCACGACAGAACGGTGACATGGAAATGCAAATAAGCTTGCGTTTTCTTCGTAAAAGTACAGACACTGATTTTATTCCTGCCGTATAAGCGACGTCAGCGGCATCTTGGATTGGCAGCTGTGAACAACAGATGTGCATTCGACCAGTCAGTTGTGAATTTGCAGTGTTAAGAAGGGGGCGTGCGGCATTAGTGTGTCAACGTTGTTGTGTCACAAACCGCTGTGGGGTAACATATCATAATGAAGTGTTCAAGACATTTCCCAGAATATTTTGAAGAAGAGAAAAGTGCTTGGAAAGTTTGTCCCAAACACCGTAACTTTCGAACAAAAGTGACAACTAGTGGACGCCTGTCGCGACTTAATTGAAATGCAAAAAGCGGACAATTCTTTTCTGGAAAAAATCATTATGAGTGATAAGACGTAGTGTTATTAATACGAACTTACCACAAAACAAGAAAGTACCGAACGGGCTTTTGATGCTTTGCCAAGTCCGAAGAAGGTGATAATATTAGGTGAGCGTTGAACATCATCACAAACAAGGACTTTTCTGATAGTTTCGCATAGAATGAACGTTCTGTACATTGTACTTAAAATAAGGACTGGGGGAGACTATGAAGAACATCTGAAGCATTAAAACCACCATGGTATCTTTTCTCTAATTGTTATTAATAAGTACTACCTAAACTCATTTAAAGCATACTGTGATGAAATATAATAATGGCTGCAATGAAACACGCAGTTCAAATACAGTGTTTCGATAACGAACAATTCCGAGTGTTATAATATTTGCTCGTATCTATTCCTTGTAAATCTAATGGAAATATTATTTCGTTATAGAAGCTTGCTATTGTGTGTACACATCCGACATTAAGAATGTAGTTAAAACTATGTTGCTTTAAGTTTACTATACTATTTACGTTACAAAATATGTTAAAATGTAAAATGTAAAAAACAGAAATACAAATAAAAATATTTGGTTTTTATTAAAATACAAAATTTGAAAATGGGCGCATCTTTCCATGGAAATTTCAAAGCATCTGTGTTGTCTTATTGCCAATTTACGAACTTTATTTCCATCTGCGGGGCGACCATTTCTGTCCTGCTTAATATATTCGCTGCTCAACAGAAACGACTTTTCGTGCCAGTTACCGTGACAACCTAATAGGTCTGATAACTACATGACAGATGGCAATATGTAGCTGGAGCAGTCATTATTACCTGGTTTATTGCGAGAAGCTTTAGTAATAGGTGCTGAATGTCTGGCTACCAGAACCGTTGTATGCTTGAGGTATCTTCCTAACAATTTTTGTCTGCCGCGAAATGTAAATTTTAATGACTGCCGATGACATACTATTGAGACTGGTGTACCTCGAACACCAGTACGTGGAGCTATGTCACCTTCAGATTTTACATGGAAGATATCATCGCCGAAATGATTAATCTGTATCCGATACCACTTCCACTACCGTCACTGCCGGCCGCGGTGGCCGAGCGGTTCTCGACGCTCCAGTCCGGAACCGTGCTGCTTCCACGGTCGCAGGTTCGAATCCTGTCTCGGGCATGGATGTGTGTGATGTCCTTAGGTTGAAGTAGTTCTAAGTCTAGGGGACTGAGGACCTCGGATGTTGAGTCCCATAGTGCTCAGAGCCACTACTGTCACTGATTCGATTAGGGACAAATGGATCTTAATGACGAGAACTATTGCATTAAGAATAGCACTACTTATTCGAACATTTCCCTGGCGTGTACATCACTCCTAGCTGTACCCGAAAAGGCGTTGTTTGTCCTCAGTGCTGATTTACGCCACGTGCTCAGATTCATATTGCAAACATAATGTTTACCTATGTCTCTCCATTGAGCATGGCTGTGTGTCCGTGGGTGAAGGCTCACCAGATGTGCTTGACACGAGGTAACAGTGAAGGTCAGTGATCAGCATTCATGCAGTTGACTACATCGTTGTGTAGCCCGAAGGAACTAATTTTCATCGACGTCGTCTGACAAGTTTCTACGTCCCGTTGCATCAAACTAAAACTCCCCGTTTTATTTTGCGAGCGAGTGTAGCAGAGAAGCGTTCTCATCTTGTGCGCTTCGTCACCGACACGCACTTTTTGGACGCTTGCGCCTCGCTGGCTGTTCTAAACTTGTCTCCCTGCTACAATCCCCGGGGAAGTGCGTGCGAGTTGCACCGCCGTCACTTGTGAGCTGTGCGGCGCGTCAAAAAAAAAAAAAAAAAAAAGCAACTCGATTATAAGCCGTGACGAGGGCAAATAAATTAGCCGCCACTAATACTGCGAGCGTCCGCCCCGCGATCCCTCCCCATGCATATATTTGTTTTCTACGTCATCGGCGGCGCGGACAGCACGCCCCGCGGGCCGGCATTTGCATACATACACCACGCGCCGCGGCCTTTCTTACGGCGACGCAATAATTTACCTTTAAACAGCTTTCTGCCCTCGCTGAGCGCGGGAGGGTGAAAGTAACTAACGACCAGCCGTCTCCCCGGCCACGGCGACCCTCGCCGGACCAGAATATCGCTCGCCTGCGCGCCGCTGACGTCACCGCAGAGTCCTGCGAGGGCGGGGCTGTGTCACACACCTCAGCCCTGGACCGGACTGCTGCGTGATCTTCTCTGTGTTCTTTTTCCTCACTTCGCCACGTCGTTAGCAAATGAGTCTGGATAGCGAAAAATCACTTCCTCAGCAGTAACAACTCCTCTACATTTCACATTTACTAACGGCAACGAAACCAGTACTGCCTGACGACATCCTATTATTTCATGTGCACCGAACCTATATACACTACAGGCCATTAATATTTCTACACTACGAAGGTGACGTACTACACAAGCGAAATTTAACCAACAGGACGAAGATCCTGTGATATGCAAATGATTATATTTTCAGAGCATTCATACAAGGTTGGCGCCGGTGGCGACACCTAGAACGTGCTGACATCAGGAAAGTTTCCAACCGATTTCTCATACACAAACAGCAGTTGACCGACGTTGCCTGGTGAAACGTTGTTGTGATGCCTCGTGTAAGGAGGAGAAATGCGTACCATCACGTTACCGACTTTGTTAAAGGTCGGATTGTAGCCCATCGCGATTGCGGTTTATCGTATCGCGACATTGCTGCTCGCGTTGGTCGAGATCCAATGACTGTTAATAGAATATGGAATCGGTGGGTGCAGGAGGGTAATACGGAACGCCGTGCTGGATCCCAACGGCCTCGTATCGCTAACAGTCGAGATGACAGGCATCTTATCCGCATGGCTGTAACGGATCGTGCAGCCACGTCTCGATCCCTGAGTCAACAGATGGGAACGTTTGAAAGACAACAACCATCTGCACGAACAGTTCGACGACGTTTGCAGCAGCATGGACTATCAGCTCGGAGACCATGGCTACGGTTACCCTTGACGCTGCATCAGGAGCGCCTGCGATGGTGTACTCAACAACGAACCTGGGTGCACAAATGGCAAAACGTCATTTTTTCCAGATGAATCCAGGTTCTGTTTACAGCATCGTGATGGTCGCACCCGTGTTTGGCGACATCGCGGTGAACGCACATTGGAAGCGTGTAATCGTCATCGCCATACTGGCGTATCACCCGGCGTGATGGTATAGGGTGCCATTGGTTGCACGTCTCGGTTACCTCTTGTTTGCATGGACGGCACTTTGAACAGTGGACGTTACATTTCAGATGTGATAGGACCCGTGGCTCTACCCTTCATTCGATCCCTGCGAAACACTACATTTCAGCAGGATAGTGCACGACCGCATGTTGCAGTTCCTGTACGGGCCTTTCTGTATACAGAAAATGTTCGACTGCTGCCCTGGCCAGCACATTCTTCAGATCTCTCACCAATTGAAAACGTCTGGTCAATGGTGGCCGAGCATCTGGCTCGTCACAATACGCCAGTCACTACTCTTGATGAACTGTGGTATCGTGTTGAAGCTGCATGGGCAGCTGTACCTGTACACGCCATCCAAGCTGTGTTTGACTCAATGCCCAGGCGTATCAAGGCCGTTATTACGACCAGAGGTGGTTGTTCTGGGTACTGATTTCTCAGGATCTATGCACCCAAATTGCGTGAAAATGTAATCACATGTCAGTTCTAGTATAATATATATGTCCAATGAATACCCGTTTATCATCTGCATTTCTTCTTTGTGTAGCAATTTTAATGGCTAGTAGTGTAGAATAACTTACACAATAACTGTGAGCCTACAACCCTCTTGTGTAACATTTCTCTAATATTTTAAATACGACAAAAAGTCGAATGAGGTTTTCGACCATGTTGATACTTATAAAAATTGTAATCAGTGAAACCTATAAGCCTTGGTTATAATTTTTTATAAATTGCTCTAGTATAGTAAGAATGATACACTGATGTCAGAAAACACTACGACCTCCACCCATTACCAGACAGCGCTTGGTGACGTTGCGGGCCCATCACGCAGTGAGAAAATAATGGTGGGTGATTCACCTGCCCCTACTGCTCAGTTTTATGGAGCCTGCAACGCCTTAAAACACCACGTGCAAGATTTTCATGTTGTCTCGCTCATTGCGCGCAGACTCTTAGTCCCACAGAAAAAAATGAACAGGACATTTTTGTAGAAAATTTAATGTCGTTTAATTTGCACTGGGATACGTTTTCGCTGGAGACCATGATTTACGAATTATTCAAGAAAAACGCGTTTGAAGGTCACGTTTGTACGTTTTTCTGGAATAATTCGAAGACTATATAGACTGTAGCGAAAACTTATACCAATACATCTACATCTACATCCATACTCCGCAAGCCACCTGACGGTGTGTGGCTGAGGGTACTTTGAGTACCTCTATCGGTTCTCCCTTCTATTCCAGTCTCGTATTGTTCGTGGAAAGAAAGTTTGTCGATATGCCTCTGTGTGGGCTCTAATCTCTCTGATTTTGTCCTCATGGTCTCTTCGCGAGATATACGTAGGAGGGAACAATACACTGCTTGACTCCTCGGTGTAGCTATGTTCTCGAAACTTCAACAAAAGCCCTTACCGAGCTACTGAGCGTCTCTCCTGCAGAGTCTTCCACTGGAGTTTATCTATCATGTCCGTAACACTTTCGCTATTACTAAACAATCCTGTAACGAAGCGCGCTGCTCTCCGTTGGATCTTCTCTATCTCTTCTATCAACCCTATCTGGTACGGATCCCACACTGGTGCGCAATATTCAAGCAGTGGGCGAACAAGTGTACTGTAACCTACTTTCTTTGTTTTCGGCTTGCATTTCCTTAGGATTCTTCCAATGAATCTCAGTCTAGCATCTGCTTTACCGACCATCAACTTTATATGATCATTCCATTTTAAATCATCCCTGCACCATGCGTCAATTCGCTGCAGATCCTCCTGCACTACAGTACAATTTTCCATTGTTACAACCTCTCGATGTACCACAGCATCATCCGCAAAAAGCCTCAGTGAACTTCCAATGTTATCCTCAAAGTCATTTATGTATATTGTGAATTGCAACGGTCCTACGACACTCCCCTGCGGCACGCCTGAAATCACTTTTACTTCGGAAGACTTCTCTCCATTGAGAATGACAAGCTGCGTTCTGTTATCTAGGAACTCTTCAATCCAATCACACAATTGGTCTGATAGTCCATATGCTCTTAGTTTGTTCATTAAACGACTGTGGGGAACTGTATCAAACACTAAATTTCCTACAAAAAGGTCCTCTTCATATTTTCTATAGAACTAATAGTTTGTGCATAGCAAGCGAGAGATCATGAAAATCTTGCACGTGATTTTTGAACACATTGCAGGCTGCATAAAACCTATAGACAAGGGCAGCTGAATCGCCCTGAATATGCATCGCTTGACGACTGGGGAATGATTGCAGCGATGATACAGACCTTAAAACAGGATATCCACTGACACAAGTGGCCGACTGGTATGGCCCATGGCCTGGAAACAAGCCTCTTGGAAATGGAGAAGCTGGTCAGGTATTTGCGTGCTACTGTCATGAGCAACAACGGATAGTGGTTGAAAAATGGTGAAGCCACAAATAGACAACAAGATGTTGGGTGTCCACGGCTCATCACAGAATGTAGTAGGAGGCTTGCTCGCTTTGTAAAGCAAGACAGACGGCTACCTGTGGCATAAGTGACGACAGAGTAGTGCTGGTATAAGTACACGATTCGCAGAATACCTTTCAGTCACACAATTTGAACATGGTGCTCTGCAGCATACGGCTCTTGCATTTTCCTGCGTTGACTTAACAACAACGTCAGTTGTGACTGCAGTGGACACAAGATCGCGGACATTGGACCTTGGATGAGTGAAAACGTGTCGCCTGGTGCGATGAATTAGGTT
The DNA here is from genome assembly GCF_023864345.2 of Schistocerca serialis cubense. Taxonomy (NCBI): domain Eukaryota; kingdom Metazoa; phylum Arthropoda; class Insecta; order Orthoptera; family Acrididae; genus Schistocerca; species Schistocerca serialis. The sequence goes on from NC_064638.1 coordinate 928,649,697, forward strand.
TTTTTGTTACATCAGGTGGGTGGTCATGTCTGTCTACGCCATAAAAAATGGTTCAAAAGGCTCTAAGCACTATGGGACGTCTGAGGTCATCAGTCCCCTAGAACTTTTTTTTTTTTTTTTAAATCTTTATTTCCTTTCATGATAGTTATACAATAATGACCCACCACCTTAATGATTAGTGGGTCCTACATTCCTAAATTTACAATAGCAGCTATACATTTTTCTTGACTTAACTACAGACAGCTCAACAATTTCAACTAGGCAGACTACTTCTTAGTTAACTATCTAGCATAAATTCTAATTACTACTACTAGTTAATACTAACTGCCTGCAGCGTTACATTGTGCCAGTTAATGATATAAACCTACTTGATGCCCTGCTCATAGAGCTAATCCCTATGAGCGAGCCCCTGGCACAGGGCAGGCAAGGGTTAAATTATCGCTGCAGGTTCCTATCTTACTATCCTATTCTAATTAACTACGTCTATTTTCTAATCTATGTCAAAATCGGTGCGTGTCTTGATCAGGATTTGCCCCAGTCCCCCTGGTCCTGGTCGTGGCGGATTCCAACTATAAAGTCGACCTGTCCACGAACCGGCGGTATGGGATTGGGGCGGTGGTCGCATTCAGTGTTGTCTATTTACTTAATGAAGTTCTCTCAAGAAAGTTGTCAGAACTTTCTGTGATACCTCGTTTACCAATGTATTTAGTCTGTGAAATGTTTCCTCCTGTCTTAAAAGGTCATAGGTGTTTGTGCTAGGTAATTGTTGTCTCAATGTCCCGGCTACATCATCGAAAAGGGGGCACTCATAAACCACATGGTCAGGAGTGCCCTCCAGTGCGCCACAGTCACACGCAGGCGTAGCCTTTCTCCCAAACCGACAAAGATGTGTCGGATAGGGGCCATGACCGGTGAGAAAGTGGAACAATCCCCGAGTTGGCTTGAAGTACTTCATTTTCAATCTTTCCCTTACATCTGGTAGGAACTGAAAGGTTCTTCTACCAGTTTCATCCGATTCCCAAATTTCCTGCCATAGGTTTACCCCTCTTTCCCTAATCTCACCTTTGTCCCTGACTGGTGCTCCTATAATTTCTTCTACCTTGGTAATAACCCCCTTTTTTACCCAGTACCAAGCTGCCTGTTCCCTAATCTTTATATCTAGGGGACAGAGTCCCATTATGATTAACAGGGCTCCTCCTGGGGATGTTCTGTAAGCTCCCACAGACCTTAATATCATATTTCTTTATACTCTCCTCACCGTCATAGCAGGCACCACCCTCGTGAGCCTGTGAGCCCAAACTCCTGAACCGTAACCCATTATTGACGTCAGTATACTGTTGTGATAGAGTTTAATTAATTGAGGCGGAAGGTGAAATCTCTTGTGTCCTATGGTGATCAGATTATTTAGTGATTGTAGTGCTTTCTGGGTCACGGTTTCTATGTGCTTTGCGAAATTCCACCTTTCATCGATGATGATTCCTAAGTATCGTGTCTCTCGTCTCCTAAGAACAGGTATGCCGTCAATTCTCACAGTCGGGTTTCTTATCAATTGTCCTTTGAGTAGTAAGTAAGTCGACTTGGTTGGTGAAATAGTCATTTTGGTCCTGTGGCACCATAGTTGCAGTATGTCTATTGCTCTCTGTATTTTTGGCTCTATGTCCTCGCGACTTTTCCGCCAACAAGCAGGAGGAGGTCGTCGGCGTAAGCTATCACCTCTAGCACATCATCACTCTGTTGTAAACTTTCCAGAAGAGGCTCCATGTGGATGTCCCAAAAAAGGGGACCCAGCACAGAGCCCTGAGGGCAACCTTTAGTGATAGTTTTCCGGACTTTCCCGCTAGGGGATGATAGCCATACCTCCCGGTCTTCACAATAGCTCCTCAGACACCCATATAGCAGCCCTGGACACTCCTTCTCCCGTAAGCAGGAGAAGAGCGAAGGCCACCACAGGTTGTCAAAGGCGCCACTGATATCCACCATGATGCCAACTACATACTTACACGGGGCTGAGCCACAGACCTCGGCCGCTAGGGCGATTGCATCAGATGCCGATCGGCCCGGCCTGAAACCGAATTGCCTGTCGCTCATCCCGTGCAGCATGCGGTGAGCAGTCAGTCTGTCCGCTAGTAGCTTTTCAAGTAGTTTGCCGAAGCCATCCAGCAGGCAAATGGGCCTGTAGGATTTGGCCTCTGCAGGGTCCTTCTCGGGGCCCTTTTTAATGATCACCACGTTCGCAGTTTTCCATATTTTAGGGAATTTGCCTTGCCTAAGGCATGCATTGAAAGTGTGTGTGAGTGGCGCAACTAACTGTGGGGCTAAAAACTGCACTACCTCCGCCACAATGCCGTCTGGCCCGGGGGCTTTCCCCTTTTTTAGGGACTTAATAAGAGCAGCAACTTCCTCTTCAGAGAAGGGGAGGACCGCCACGTCGTTTTCATACCTATGAAGGTCTTCTTCACGTAATTGACGTTGCTCTTCAGTGTCTTCGTTTCTATCATCGTCAGGCAACAGCGACTGGAGGAGGACCTCGGCAGTTTCCTGCCAAGATTCCGTCATCCCGTCCCCGCGCCTGAGCGTAGAAATCATTGTTGGGGAACGAATCTTTTCCCTTACCAGTCTATATGGCACGCCCCAAGGATCGAGGGCCAGTTGACTGGTTACGAAATTTTCCCAGCTAGTTGTTCTTGTCTTTTGTAGTTCCTTTTGAAAGTTCTCTTTTGCCTCCCGGTATAACTGCAGCCATCTTTGCTTCTCCCACCAGACGACACTGCGCTGGTAGTGCTTCCTCAGTCTCCTGACTGACTGACGTAGCTCCTGCAGTTCGGCTGACCATGGTGCCGGTGTGGCCGCTACGGCCCTTCTCCTGGTTGGTACGGCTACCTCAATCGCTCTTGTTACTGCGCGCACCAGTCCTTCTGCTCTGTCGTCCACATTCATGTCTTGTCCTTCGTCTCCTTCCGGTAATGGAGGGATGTCGCACTCTCTGGCTAGACGTTCCCAGTCTGCTTTCCTAAAGTTCCTTTGCACCTCCCACCCCATGGCCCAGCGGCACTCTCTGTCTCCAACCATGAAGGTAATCAGATTATGATCACTAGTGGTGGCATTGTCTTCCACTTTCCACTCCCAGAGAATATTCACTGTGTTTGGCGTGACCAACGTCACGTCAATGTTGGTACCCTGTCCTCCTCCAGCCACGTAGGTGGGGGGATTTCCTGGTCTGTTTGCCACCACTAGTTGGAGAGCCATTATCATTTCTTCAGCTTTGGCTCCATTTTCGTCCCTAGTGCCACTGTACCACAGGGGGGATTTAGCATTTATGTCAGCAGTTATAATGATTTTGCGTCCCCGCAACGCCGTGGCCACACTCACTAGATGGTCTATATATTGTTCAATTCTCTCCCCGTACTGGAAGTACATATTAATGATGATAACGATTCCAGCAGGAGATTGTATCTCCACGACGTTGCAGTGACTGTTGGAGAACTGTGACAAGGGGGTTGCACGCAGTGCCGTGTTTGTTATTAGAATAGCCGCTCTGGGGATATCTCCACTGCTGATAGTTTGCCATGTTGCGGCAGTGAACGCAATTTTTCCAGCCAGAGAGTACGGCTCCTGTAGACAGAGTACATCCAGTCTCTTTTCCACCACTTCCTTTCGGAGCTCCTGCATTACTAGTCGACTGTTGTGAGTGTTGAGTTGTCCGATTTTTATTCTAGTCGTCATGGAAAATAAGTATGTATATGGTCATGCGGCCAGGTTTTATTCCAGTCATAAGCCAGTCGGCCGTTTGCTATTACTGATTGATTGTAAATGTCGTCCAGGTCGAATTTCTCACCTCGTCTTTCAAAGACTTTTTTTAGTAAGTCCCGCAGTGCTCCGAAGTCAGTGGGGAGGTTCACCGACTTTAATTGTATCCTATCCACAGCCTCCATCACCGAGAAGGTTACCCTTCGTCCGTACTCATGTCCCACCCGGACCACATGACGTAAGGCAGTGGTCAGGGTAGCCGGCTGCTCCAGTCTTGCTAATTGCATGGTGTACTCTAGATTTGGGTACACCCTCACCGGGTCTACGGGTGGCAACCTGACCACCGGACTATCTTTGGCGTCAGAGTTGGCGGTGGAGCTTGTTATTATGTTATCTTGTATAGGTTTTGTGATTTTATCCGCCACTACCACAGGATGCTCTTGCCGTTGTAGATTTTTAATCGGCATCGTCCCCCGGCATTGGGAGGAGGGTGCTCCGATCTCTGAGGGGAGCTCAGTTTGAATACCAATGTCCCTGGTGGGGGACTCTGTCTGTATGGATTTGTCAACTACTTGAATGTCTGGGCTGATGAGCGACTTCAGGAAGCTCCTGAACCTACTTGCTCTCATTGCATCCCTCCTCCTTTTGCTCGGGGATTTATGCTTTGGCATCCTGCATGGTATGCCGTTTTCAGCCATAGTCTATTCGTGAGATCAATCTTTGTTCAAGCATCCTGTAGGTAGGGCAGTTCCGTCCTGTGGCTCCACAAGACTTCTTGCCACGATTCTTACAGGGGATGCAGACACCTGTGGCCTTACAATCTTTTCTGGTATGCCCATTATCACCGCATTTGGAGCAGGCCGACCCCCTGGTGCAGTGCCTCAGTATGTGGTCCAAGTCGCCACAGTTATGGCAACGAGGTACCACAATGTAGTCTCTGGTATTAATTGCGTGGAAACCCACGTATAGCCTGCCCAGTGATGTTATTTTCTTCCCCTAGAACTTAGAACTACTTAAACCTAACTAACCTAAGGACATCACACACATCCATGCCCGAGGCAGGATTCGAACCTGCGACCGTAGCGGTCTCGCGGTTCCAGACTGAAGCGCATAGAACCGTTCGGCTTCCTCAGAGCCATTTGAACCATTTTCACTTCGCCTATGTCCTTTGCGTTGGCCCATCTCGCCCACCTCTACTTTTTCTGTCTTCTCACACAGGTCGTTGTGTTTCAGATGCGAACCAGCAGCAGCAGAGCGGCAAGAAGAAGACGAGCTTTTCGCGGTTCCTTCGCGGCCTGAAGACGGCCCACCGCAAGGACAAGGCTTCGACCCCCGGCGCCTCCGGCGGCTGCTCTCCGCGGCATGCGCGCGCCCGCCAACAGCGAGAACAGAGGGTAAGTCTACACCTCTCGCCGCTTCCGTCAATCCTACACTAATGTGCTAATTCCTAACAGGTGACCACGCATTTCAAATGTGATTCGATGTAGCGCGTAAGTGGCTTCACTCCATGTGACATCCGTACATCGTCTCTTCTCTTTGCCTTCTTTTGGCGCTAGCCTCGTCGTCAGCAGAAAGTGCTGTCTACACCAGGCCTATAAAGATTTACCTTTTCGTGGACACGATGTGCCTTATGATGGCATCCATAATAAAGGCACTCTTGTAACTGTAGCCATTACAAATTAGGCACTGTAGCTTTTACGAAATGCCCTAGTTTATGAGCGACGTTCAATAAGTAATGCAACAATTTTTTTTCTTGACCAGTTCCGCTTGAAAAAATGCGAAATATGTTGTGGGACACAGTGGAATATTCCCACTTCAGCGCCTTTAGTTTCATGAAGTTCCAGGGGCGGTGCTATACGTAGTCTTCAAAGTGGCGACTGTAACGCAGGTGCGTACAAGGCAGAGAACTGTCACTGAGCATCGCAGATAGTTCACAGACGATTAGAGATTACGGAGACCTGGCAGTGAACGAAGGCACGGTGAGTCGCTGGGCGAGGAGTCTGCCATCATTGTAACAAGATCGAGCAAACCTGTCCTATCTCCCACGTGCTGGTCGGCCGCTTACAACTTTGACCCCTAAAATGATGGAACGGTGCGGACACTCGCATTCGAGGTGATCGACAGATCACAAACATCTCGCTGCTCAGCTGGGCGTCCCTGTTGGTAGTGCTGACACACTCGTCCACCAGGAGGGGTACTCAAAGTGTGCGCCCGCTCAGTTCCTCGCCGCCCAACAGAAGGTCATAAAGAGCAACAAATGACCATCTCTCATCTTTCGCCTTTCATCTGTTTGCCTCAACGAAGGAAGCGCTCGGCGGGAAACAGTACGTGGATGGTGGGGAGGTTACTGATGCAGGAAGACGTTGGCTTCGACGTCGACTATTTGAATGGTACTATGCGTGCATACAGGCCTTCCAAGGCCGTCACGTTGAACGGAGACTGTGTTCAAAAATTGCGTTTTTAGCCAAAAGTATGAGGAATAATACGGTGTGTTGGAATCCTACCTAAAACCAACCTGTTTTCACAAAAAATGTATTGCATTACATATTGAACGCTCCTCGTATCATCACTATGCTTACATGATCAGTAAGTGAAGGCATCGTTAAGTTACACATCGCATCGGGGAAGGTGTTTTACACAATCAAACAAAACAGGAACACGTGACACTGAAGGCACTGGCATTGGTTACAGGGCGGTCAACGGCATGATTATCGTGTTCCTCGCAGAATCTAAACGAAGTGTTAAGTGTAAGTGAAGTTTTTACTCATAAGCAATCTTACTGGGACGTCCGTAGTCACACATCAGCGGCTTGAAAGACAGTCTAGCTATGACAACACGTGTCGTGGTTGCTTATCAGTAGATTGATATGGATAATAAAAATCAAACATGGGGTTGTGCATATCTAAACGAACATTCATATCCTTTCCTTTGTCAGCCCCCTGTAACTGAGTGGGTCAGTGCGGGTTCGATTTCCGGCTGGGTCGGAGATTTTTTCCGCTCAGAGAGTGGGTGTTGTGTTGTCCTAATCGTAACCATTTCACCCCCATCGACGCGCACGTCGCCGAAGTGGCGTCAAATCGAAAGACTTGCACCCGGCGAACGGTCTACCCGACGGGAGGCCCTAGCCACACGACTTACTTACTATTCTTTCCTTACGCTTGAATAAAATTACGGGATGGGGCAGTCAAATGGGAAGATTAAAAAATTTCGCACAAACTGGAAATTTAAACAAAATTTAATTTTTTTGGCACGATTCTTGTGTACGTGAGTGGAAATTTTATCTTGGACGTTATCATATCTTGAATAAGTCATCACTCAGCTGGCGTCGTTGGTTTCGCATTCATAATCAAAATTGGGGGGGGAGTGAATCGGCCCACGGCGTTGTGTGGCATCTCCAACAGAATGTAATTTATTTCTTGGTGAATTCGCTCCTTCGAATAATCTTTGGTTCTTGTGTAGTTTTCCTGGCAAGTATTGGACTTGAGGTACTACTGGAAAAACAAAAAAAAAAGTCTGGAGTCAGTAAGTCCAGTGACTGAAGATGCCACGGAAGTCGCCATTTTTTACTTATGAGACGACCAGTGAACGCGAGTCCAACCAAATCCATTGACACTGCAGTTGTATCGCTGGCTGTACCATCCTGCTGGTAGAGACTGAGTTCTGTGCTGTGTCGTCTAGGCGATATTCACGGAGCTCATCGTAAAGCCTCAAGTACACCATCAGTGTTCTCTTGGGTCTGACTTTTTTTTTACTCTACCAAATGTTTTCTCTGTAGTGCTAGCAGTTTCTCCCCTATGGGATGGTAGCGTTGGAAGATGACACGGAAGTCCGTGGAGATAAAATAAGCTATCGACGTAAAGTGCGTTGAACTCCAACAAAACTATACAAGTTTTTGTAATTCGCCTGTGCATCAAACGCAAGCTGCGTATTTGACCAACGCTCCTTGGTTACTAAAACTTCCACTTGTCTCCATGCTCAAGGTCAAGTCCCCCATTCCCATAATTCCCCATCACAGCAACCAGCCAGTCCTCAAATCTTCCCGTTTGACTGCCTCGCCATGTTTCACGTACTCATGACATAAAATATTGAATAAAACGAGAAATGGCTGAAAAAAGAACTAAAAGTAACTCTGTGCTACATGTGGTTGGCCGACAACTAATAAAAACTGGGAAAGAGACAGCCACTGTGAGAACAAGTAAGTGCTGTTTAACAGCTCTCAGTGCTTAAATAAGAACACGAGTCTCAGTTGAAAAATATATCTTTAAAGAGAAACTGAGACTCAGTTAAAATTGTAAAACTACGATTCATATAATCGTTGCTGACGTACGCACTGAGTAAAAAGCATGATCTAACCATATGGAGATACATTAAACTTACCTACCTAATAATGTTGGCAGCAGTTCGGACAATATGAGAAACCTTACAACTTTTTTCACACTCGTGTCATTGTTATTTGAAACAGAGGACAAATCGTTAAAAACTGTTGCCATCTTCTTAGAACATGAAATGCAGTCAAGTAAAATGTGGTGCACAGCACACTGGTGGAGTCACCTGCCGGAAATAGTACATGTGGGCAGAAAACATTGCCCAATCCTCAGTCTTATCAAAACCAATTCTTTTCACAGACACTGCGAAAACGGGAAGACGATTCATGCAAAGAGGGAAAACACTCAGTCATTGATGGGGTGGGACGGTAAGCCTTTATCATCACAATTACTTTGCTTCCGATGTTAAGAGAAGGGGCGTTGAATCCTTGGAAGCTTGATTGCTCTGCGAATATGGACATGGCTGCAGGTTAGACCATCAAAGATAGACTGTTCTTTGCTGCATTAGGCCACTTGGAGCACCTTGTATAAGGAATGCATGAAAAACTTGTTGTGAAGGTCGGGACAGAGAAAGAGACGTGGACTACATAAAAATTTTCAAGTAACAGCGTAACGGAGCTACATACGCGATGATCCAGAGCTCGACATGGGGTACGTGTGGAAGTAGTCCTCGCGTTGCTCTACAACGGTGAGCGGAAAGTAACGATTGAAAGAAAAGATGTGTTTCCATAGACAGTTAGTTAGAAGACAATTCAAGTATGTCATCGATCTAGGCACCAAATGAGCCCTGTCCAATACATCTTTACTGTTCGCATATTGGCTTTTTAAGCCGAAAGAGGATGTATCCAGGCATTTGCCTAAGCGAGCGTACGACGAGCTAACAGTAAACCTAAAGAGGAATCAGAAGTCCAATATAGTCCAATATGCGCTCTCCATCAAGGTCTGTCTCTCTCTATCGCATTGAAAATAAACTTACAATGGACTCCATTCTTAGAGAAAATATTTCGACATTAGCCATATAGAGATCCACTTCGTTTCTTATTTGGCACCTACAATCAGGAAACCAAGGAGTGTTCAGTTGAAAATGACAGCACATTGACAATGTTATATGTTTGGTTAAGAGCAGTGACACAGAGCTTAAAATCCTGTGCCTCCGTAGCTGAACGATCAGCGTGTCTGACTTGCACACTGAAGACGTTAGTTCAGTCCTCGGTACTGTCATTGGCAGGGATTATTTGAAGCCGGCCGCGGTGGTCTCGCGGTTCTAGCGCGCAGTCCGGAACCGCGCGACTGCTACGGTCGCAGGTTCGAATCCTGCCTCGGGCATGGATGTGTGTGATGTCCTTAGGTTAGTTACGTTTAAGTACTAAGTTCTAGGGGACTGATGACCACAGCTGTTAAGCCCCATAGTGCTCAGAGCCATTTTTGATTATTTGAAAGCTGGCTGGGAGATTAGGATGCTTTCCATTACGTTATATCAAAAGATAAAAAGTGGGATGAATGTCATACTCGGGAAACAATAAAACTGTGTTATTCGCATGTTTGAACGGATGTGAAAACGTTCAGTGAAATAAAAAACCTTCTGTAAGTGAGTCTTATGTGAAATATTTCTGAATCTCTTTAAATGTAAAAGATTTTGCACTGTTGTGGTGGTTCTCAAAAATACTCAGAATGCCATCTTGTCTGTGCCGTTGCGAAGGAAAGTTGAGACACGATTCGTAATGAATGATAGAAATGAAATTAAGAGGAAAACAAATACGGGGCGAGAGTGTTACCACCTTCATCGCTTGACAACTTTCGTTTGTGTATGTGTTTAGGAACGAAAATATGAATTTACTGTAATTTTGGCTTCAGAGGTGCTTGTTTCAACTTCTTTAAATTGTGTACGTTATTTTCCATCACTTCTGCGACTCCTTTTGAAACTTATCCTGGAAGTGTGCACGACTGTGTGCATGGGCTTCGGCTAAATCCAATAGTACATGTTTGTTGCAAAGTGTCTTTAAAGTGATACTTGAAGTACATCTTTCTTCAATTTATCCGGACAGTATTCCATTGTTTTTGTTACTAAAAGAAACCTGTGATTGGAAAGAGTCAAGTTATTCTGTATCTCACGCATAAAGGAAAAAAAAAGAAACATCAATCGGAAATTGCTCTCAGGCAATGGTTAAAATTTTAAGGATTTTACTCACCACAAGTAATCTTGAAATACGATGACATCGTCTGATTTACGCACGGATATAGCTCTTTTAAGCGTTTATTACCGAGTTTTACGATAATATATGTGCCTTAGGACAGCTGCTGTTAGGAGACACTAAATGTATTCAAACACCCATCATTGCGGACACTTATGTATTCAAAACGCCTCTACATACCGTGTAGGAGAATACATAAAATTTAATGCATGAATAAAATACAGCTTAGAGACACAGACAATTAACATTCACGGAACTGATGCCGCGGTCATTTAAATGCATATCAGATTGTTATTTACATCGCTAGCCGTGTAACTGCAGTAAAACAAACATTTGGACAGAGATAGATAAACATGTCCAGTTTAGAGATGTTAAAAATTCAAAACAGCTGAGAATAGCAATTAGCATTACTCACGGTTTCTCCGGGAGATGACAGACCTAGCCATGTTGATATGCCGGCACAAAGGCCACTTTAAGACCTGTCTTTCGATGCTTCCCTGCTTCTCTCTTTCAGCAGCTGCAAGTAACAAGGCACATGTGTTAGAAGAATGTATCCCTGTGTAAAGCAATTAACTGGTGCTTAAATAGCATAGGTAGTTACACACTTTCACTTATGAATCCGCACGGCACGTGTTAATAGGCATTCACTTCTTTTATTATTTTTTTACTCTTCAGGCAGACGAAGGGAACTGAAATAATTTTCCGTCACTATATAAACCTTTATAATCTTTGTTATCTGATTCGGTTTGTAGTTGGCTGTACGCTATTCTAGAACAGAACACCGCACATACATGAATAACAGTTTTTAAATTGCAAAAGGTCTACCAGAAATACAGTAACTGTGACAGTAGAAAAACCATTACAGTAGTCAGTCATAGTGATGAGTACGCTTCAATGTTTGTGTTTGTATGTGATTTTGTGTGTCTAAAGGCTCGCGGTGTAAGGGGGACGAGCCGGCTGGGGTAGACGAGCGGTTCTAGGCGCTACAGTCTGGAACCGCACGACCGCTACGGTCGCAGATTCGAATCCTGCCTCGGGCATGGATGTGTGTGATGTCCTTAGGTTAGTTAGGTCTAAGTAGTTCTAAGTTCTAGGGGACTGATGACCTCAGCAGTTACGTCCCATAGAGCTCAGAGCCATTTGAACCATTTTTTGTAAGGGGGACGGGTAAGTAGTTGATTCACGGTTGGTCCTAAATTTATTTATGTACTTAAAAGCATATTTCAACCCTGTTGTTCACTGTGTATGTGAAAAGTGCCAAATTACATAGTTAAAAATTAAACTACATAGCACTGTACATCTGACTGGGTAAGTGGTTTCGTAGGTCGGGAAAAAAAAAGAGAGAAAGAAAACACGCCATCTTCAGTAGGACGTCGTTTGTAAAACACTGCGAGGTTTAAACCAACCTGCATATAGACTGTGTACACAGTCAAAGATTGCCAATATTTTTTGCCTTTTCGTAATTACGAATTAGCTATCGGAAGACCAACAGAACTAAAGTAACCACTTGGGTTTAGTCTGTAGAGAAGTTCATGTACAGGCTATTCCATTTCAAGTCGTCGAAATACGAGAAAAGTGACCTCGTATGTTTTTAAATCATTAATATTTTTCACATGTGTTAGCTACTGTGAAATAAAGCAACTTTGACAAAATTTCTCATAACTGCTTACAAGTTTTCCAGATAAAATTCCGTGAAGTTAGCGTTATTCACGGAACGCGACAAATTGTCTGCCGTCTAACTCAAGAACCTTAAATCGGATTTCAACGAACTACGACTCATTTTGAACCTGTATGTCTGTTGTTGTTGAAGGTATAGAACAACAGCATAACAATAGTTAATATAATTTTAAAAAATCTTTTAATCATGTATGAAGCATAAACAGGTCTCATTAAGAACCATTATACATAGGCCTGAACCTCCGTTTATTACATATTGATTACAGTTTTAAGTTTCATGGAGCCCCGTGTCTGAAATGTGACAAAAATAATTAGATAATAATTGTTTAAGTTCACTCTGCGTTTAGGTACCAATGGACTACCGTGAAACATAATCAGCAGATGATCGAAAGCGACCTTGTCATGATTCATGGTTGTTGCCGCTGTTTCTATTTACTACTTATTTTTCCTGCAGCTTTCCATTTAATCACATGCTGAACAATATGGTATAGTTTTCATTTCATTTAAAATTGTGTTTTGCGGTAAAATATGAAACAGGATGAAAATTACATTAAATTTTAGTTCTAAAAATGCCGCACAAATACCGCCTCAAACTACACAATCTTGAGCTATACAATCTTAACTTCATTTTGAATTTTGAAAATTTTGTTTTCAGTAATTTTTCAACTACGAATCTCAGAATCGTGTGCTTTTATTAAATTACGGTAACTTTGATCCTTAAAAAAATCGCAAGAACTTGTTTACAGAAAATATTAACTTAACGTTTACTTTAGAAGGGTTACTGCTGTCCGAAGTGAAATTGAACAGCCTGTACAAGACTTTGCAAATGGAAAATTTGTTTAACCTGTATGTATCGAGCAAACGCAGTCAGAGATACTATTTGAGATGTATACTTAACAACAAAATTTCTGAAATGTCAGCGCTTTTCCAACAGTGGAACGATTTTCTAGTTTCGTGAATCCAGCTTCAAACGTGGTACTGTGCCAGTTATGCGATCTGCACTATGTATAGACAATGAGATACGGTGAATTTCGTATTACTGCCACAAACGAAATGAATTATTCGCTACTATTTTAACTACAAATAGATCCTCCAGAGAAAAACGTCGGAATAGTAAACAACTACAAACGTCGATGACTTCTTCTGAGTGGACACCACAGCTACGATAAATACGAAGTTTGACATGGATTCCACCGGGGCACTGTTTTAAAATAGTATTTTATTAAGGTGGCTGTGGTGGTCTAGCAGGTAGTGCTAGACTCCGACCTTGGAGATCCCGGGGATTCTTTCTTGTTCCATTCTCTCCAGAGCCGTCTCAGGTCCACTTAGCCTGCTATCGAATAGAGTACCAGAAATCTTTCTTGAGGGTCTAAAAGACGATGGCCTCGCAGCCCTCCTGCACATAGCGCGGCGGCGAGCGAAGGGCTGTACTCCACCTGCAGTAGTCAGGCCAGAAGCCCATTCACGGGTTGAGCCCCACAGACTTTACCTTTTACTTTATGAAGCACTGCTAGCTATTTTAGAGCTACGCTCATTTTCCAGTGCGTAGTAGATGTATACAGACCATTCCCGTAAGTTGTATGAAACAAAATTCGCTACTCATGCACAGTTATGTATAACACGGTCGTCAATGCACCTGAGCTCGGAATTGGAATCCACACATGCATATACATACGTCGCAAGTGCATAAGTGTGCCCGGAAAGGAAATATGATGTATCCACATCTGTTTTGCATATGAGAATGAGCAAAGCACCATGCTAGTGAATAGTGCTTAATATAGTACTGTTTCAAAATTACAGCCTAATGGAAACGATGTCATTTCTCAACGTTATGCAAGTCTTGGGACTGTGGTTTTTGCTCTGGACTCGTATCCCAGAAAAGCCAAGTTTAATCCTCCGTCCTGTCATTCGGTCTGGAGTTTTCCGAGGATTGACCGAACCGCTTCAGACAAATGATTGGATAATTTCTTCAATATGTCCACAGCCGATACTTGAACAATACAAGCTAGTGCTCCATCCCTAGTAACGGTGATGTCAATAATACGTTATGCTTTAGCCGTCTTTCCTTCGTTCTCACTGTGTGACGTTTAAGGAGCATTATGAACCCTTTATGTGATGTACAAACCTCCGTCTCAAATTATTAACTGTAGAATACGTTATCTACTTCATGATAATCTGAATGTTCATTTGCCAGTTTCTCACGATTATTAAGAGATTGTCGTGCTTCATAACATAAATAATTTGTACGAGGACTATTTTTTTTTCAACCTTCGATTGGTCGCGAAATAAAAACCACAGTGAAAAACTGGTAAAGCTTTGCACTGGTGTGTTACGGAGTGGCCGGCAGGGTGGCTGAGCGGTTCTAGGCGCTTCAGTCCGGAACCGCGCGACTGCTACGGTCGCAGGTTCGAATCCTGCCTCGGGCATGGATGTGTGTGATGTCCTTAGGTTAATTAGGTTTAAGTAGTTCGAAGTTCTAGGGGACTGATGACCTCTGAAGCTAAGTCCCATAGTGCTCAGAGCCATTTGTTACGGCGAGTCTCCAGCATGACTGTCTATCACAACACATCCAACTTTACGGATTGGGTATTTTCTCTGCTCGGGGACTGGATGTTTGTGTTGTCCTTATCATTTCGTCATCACTATCATCATCATCATCATCATCATCATTCGTGACAGTGGCTAGACTGGACTGTGAAAAAAATTGGACTGCGTAAAAATTTGGACTTTGTACGGGCTCTGATGACAGTGCATTCAGCACCCGACAAACCAACCATCATCTCATCCAATTTTTCAGTTCTGAGCGAAAAGTGCACACGCAAAGATGCCTAGGAAATACTGTCATCCGCCAAGAAAAGTCCTGCTGAGGGGTTTCTCCTAATTCCGTGCAGCCCATATAACCTAACTGTCATGCGTTTCCTTCTTCATGACGTCGGCCGCATACTGCAGGTCCAGGGAAGGCGCTTCTGCATAGTTTTTCATCAGGAGTGTTGGATCACCCACCAAATAGCCCGACTTTGCTCCCTCCGATTTTCATATCTTCGTTTACGTGAACCGCTGCCAATGAGGAAACCATTTTGCACACACAACGAACTGCATATCAATTTAGGGAACTGCCGAAAATCACAGGCGACTGCCTTCTATGATGAGGGTAATGGGAAACTGATACCCACGCTACGAAAAATCTCTAAGTCGGAACGGAGATTGTATAGAGAAGTAGCTGGCAGGTGATCTAAATGTTACCAATAAAACATTTGATTGTTCACTATGGTGTCCATTTCGCTACCTGTCGGAGGTTGAAAAAAATGTGGTCCTCCTACGTGAGTCACTTCGTGGTCATTAGCGCACACTGCAGTATTACTCAGTTGACATTGTACAGATTCTCTCGAACCTCAAAATCCTCATATAGTTACACCAGACAAACAGTTTAGATTTATACCTGTCTTTCGTAAGTATTACGCATTCAAGCTAAAACAGAAAATTTTGAAACTTTTTGCTTCTCTTTCATCAGTACCTCCGGCGCTATGCACGATTTTAGACAGTTTGGTAGTATTGTAGAGAAGTGCCAGATTGGATGTCAAGCGCGGGTTTGTGTCTTTTGTTGGCGGCTTTCTGCTCCTCAATCTGTCTGACTGCCCGCAGCGCCGCATTGATCGCGATGCTCTTCCCCGCCCTGATTTATTGGTGCACGTGTTGAATGAGATGTCAAAGGCACTCCCGATGCGCATAATACGGGCTGCGCTATCCGTCAGTGTCACCCGTTGTTAAGACGTCCAGTCGGCTCGCTTCCGTTTGTTTCTCAATCCGGTGAACAGAGGTTTGTAATTCTGCACTCGTTTCAGAATGGGGGTGCCAAGTTAAAACATTCCCTCATTCTCTCTCGGCTATGATTACGTCGCGGAGCCCTGCGCGAACCAGTAGCATCAGATATACAGCCTTGACTGTCTTGTACCTAACGGAACACTGATATAATGCGTGGCCTAATTGCTACTTTCTGTAGACCACCATCTTTCAAAAAGAGAGCGAATGTGTTCGAAACCTCAGATTTTTTTTTTAGTAAAAGCTGTTCTTGATGTTTGTACTGTAATTCTGTGTGCCTCACGTGGGCACAGTGATTTCTGCGCGAAACTAAATATCAGAAACAAAAACGAGAAATGTTCAGAACTAACGTTTGAAATGCGAATGATATTTGCGGTCTGTGCAGCCCTGTAGGTTGGCATCGCCGAAAAATCAAATTTTGTGGGTCACAAAACGGATTAGAATAATATCAGAGTAAAACCTAGAATCAGTTACTAAGACGCAGTCTTGTCAATCACGTCATCAGATTTTAATCACATAAAGCGTGGGACTAGCCAGCAGTAAGGACTGAGGACTCAAGTTGCGAAAGTCCAGGTAGCATACGCCTGTTGGTCAGGCAACCAAGCGAGACACGTTATCGAAACCTTCGCAAAACTGCAATTCTGCCTATAAAGTAATAACTGTAAATTTTTTATTTTATAAATACAGCTCTTAATAATTTCCATGTCGATGCCATTAAGAGCCCTGATGAACTGTTGAGCACATTAAACGAATTTGTTGAAACAATGAAAACATGTAAAGTTATGAAAAGGAAGCAGCTCCTTTCTTATACCAGGCCTTCTCGTCGGTGAATCCCGATTTTCTCTGTGTTTCACGAAAAAAGGAGTGTTAAGAAGGGCAGATAGCTGTTCGTTTCGATAACAGAAGAAATCAAAACATTCTGTATCATATCTTAATGTTCGTGCTATAGTCCACGCAAAAGTACTGTGGTTGAATAACGAGAAACGAAGATTGCACAGTAGGAAACTCAATGGTAGTGATAATGATCCCGACGGAAAAGTAGATTAGTTAATCGTCTCTCAGTTCCAACAAATCCACGCAGTAGCTTTATATCTGCTGACACCTGCGCGGATAGCCGTGAATGTTAAAGCGCCGCTTCCGGGACGGAGAGTTGCGCCCCCGCGGATCGAAATCGCCCGGTGGATTAACGAGCAGAGCCGATGTGCGTGCCAGTCTGCATGTGGTTTTTAGGCGGTTTCCTACATTCTATTAGACGAATACCGCGCTGGTACCCCCATCCCGGATCATTTACACGATTTGCAAACATTTAGAAAACTTTTGCACACTTTCAAATGAATAACACTTCACGTAGGCTGGTGGAGTACACATACTTCGTCCCGTGGAGTAACGGGTGATGACACCAAGGGCATTACGCCACCCCTTAAACTAATCATGGCAAATCCATTAATAACAGTACAGACTCTAAGCCGATGAGTGACAAATGCGTAAGAAAAAGAAGCAGAAGAAAGGCTCAGTCTGAAGCCGTGTACCTTGACTTCAGAAAGGCATTTGACACACTCAACAAGTCGCTCTTAACGGAACAAGATATACAAATGTAATTTCCGCAGTAGCCCAAGGAAGTGTAATAGGACCGTTACTGTTCACAATGTGTATGAATGATTTAGTAGAAATGTCAGGAGCTCTTTAACTTTGTTCGCAGATGATGAGGTCTTCTGTACGAAAGTATCAAAGCCAGAAAACAGTATGGATTTGCTAAATGAGCTACAGAAGATTGATGAACGGCGCAGTCTCCGGCAGTTGACACTGAACGTAAATAAATGTAACACTTTTGTGCATATCCGGGGACGAAATCCAGCACTGTACAACTACAATATTGATGACAAATTTTTGGAAACAGCATGTAACGTAAAATATGTGGGAATAACTATCCAGAGTGACCTTAATTGGAGTGACCACATAAAACAAATTGCAGGGAAAGCAGACGCCTAATTCAGATTCATAGGTAGAATCTTAAGGAAATGTAACTCTTACACGAAAGAAATGGCTTACAAGACACTTGTTCGACCTATTCTTGAGTATTTTCCATCAAGCTGGGACCCTTAACAGCTAGGACTGACAGGAGACGTGGAGAAGATTCAACGAAGAGCGGTGCTTTCCGTCACGGGATCGTTTAGTCGGCGCGAGAGCGTTACAGAAATGGCAGACGTTACAAGAGAGGCGTTGTGCATCACGGAAAAGTTTACTATTGAAGTTTAGAGAGAGAGTTTTCCGGGAACAATCAGGCAACGCGTTACTACCACCCACATGCATCTCGCGAAACGACCAAGACGAAAAAAGTCGAGAATTTGCAACTAATGGCTCAAATGGCTCTGAGCACTATGGGACTTAACATCTATGGTCATCAGTCCCCTAGAACTTAGAACTACTTAAACCTAACTAACCTAAGGACATCATACAACACCCAGTCATCACGAGGCAGAGAAAACCCCTGACCCCGCCGGGAGTCGAACCCGGGAACCCGGGCGTGGGAAGCGAGAACGCTACCGCACGACCACGAGCTGCGGACTTGCAACTAATACAGAGGCTTACCGACAATCTTTCTTCCCACCCGCCATTCGCGAGTGGGAAATGGGGATCAGGTAATGCTACCAGAAGTTCCATCCGTGACACACCATCAGGCGGCTTGCGGTATATTGATGTATATATAGATACATCTGCGGTCAAATTAATATCATCGTGCTGTGGTCAACAAGTGATCCTAATTCATAAAAGGTTGCAGATTTGATATCTGCGTGCAGAGGAAGGAATGAATTGAAAGAAAGAAAACCTACTGTAAAGTACAACAGCTAGACAGAAATAATGTAGTTAATACCGTGCACTGTAATTTGATCCAGTACAACATTCGGATAGTTGTTCCCATAGGGCGAACAATTCGGTAAACGAATATGACATCAACTTTTATTCGTCTCAGTGCTAAATCTTTGCGCGTCTGCATTTCGTGCAGAAAGGTTTCGAGAAAGCAAGCAGCCAGAAAAGCAAGTCATTTCATTCGCCACGAATGGCCGCTTATCGCGGATGAAGTACTGCGTTGTGTATGCGTTTGAGCATTTGACGGGCAGAAGAGGGCACGAGCAAGCGCTGGTGCTGGCGCAGCCGCTGTCGCTAAGCCGTTTTATTACGGTTGCTTACTAAGCAGCTCTGGCGGCAGCCGGCTAAGGCGCTTTGCGCTCCCGGGCCGCCTGCCGCCTGCAAGATGGGGCGCTGCCAGCTAAAGGGGGATTCCCCGGGCGCGTGGGAACGCTTCGCCGGCGGCGCCTGGTTCGACTCCCCCCACAGTGGCACACGGTTCATAGCTGCACTCTACTGTGGGGCAGCTCACTGTGCAATCTTCATGTCTAAATCAGTACAGTGTACATTACCACTGGTAACTGAAGTATTATTAGAAACTTGTCCTGTGTGTAGGTGCTCACTCAAAAGGAAAAGTTAGAAAAAAATATTTTGACAGCTGTTTCCTTTTATTGTAGTTCAACACGATACATTTTTGTTAAAATCTCCCAGGGCAGATGTACAAGAAAAACGCTGTAATTGCGCACTTTGTCGAGACATGACGACTACCACTGTCCGCACTGCCTTCTAAAAGCTGGAATAATTATATTATGTTTTTTCTGAGAAGTGTTATTGATATTTATATCAACATTCGAAGATTATGAAGTCATATTAACGAAAAAACTGAATAATAAGTTCCCTTTTCTTTTAGCGGATTACGAAACAAAATTTTCCGCTAGATGTAAGTGCTTGTAACACAATGTCACGGAACAACTCTTATTTTCTTGGATATTAACTAAAAAATGTTTACTGCTGGATAAATTTAAGTGCGTTATTAAAACAGTAGAGTCAGTCAATTGTGACCAAAAAGTAGACTGCTGCAACTCCAAGCAGGATACCTTATTCCTTCCCCTTTTTCATTTCTTGATACTTGCATATTGTTTACTTCCAACTAACATCAATATTTACGTAGTTCATTCAGAACTAATCATAATATAATCATATGATAAAGTTACAGCAGATCATATTTTAAATAGACGAGATGACAGCCTTCTCCTCCGTATAAGATCTATCAGTTTATTACGAGTTTGGCATTTGAAAAGCAGTTATAGAAATAGCCATTCAGCCGGCCGGGGTGGCCGAGCGGTTCTAGGCGCTACAGTCTGGAACCGCGCGACCGCTACGGTCGCAGGTTCGAATCCTGCCTCGGGCATGGGTGTGTGTGATGTCCTTAGGTTAGTTAGGTTTAATTAGTTCTAAGTTCTAGGAGACAGATGACCTCAGAAGTTAAGTCCCATAGTACTCAGAGCCATTTGAACCAAATAGCCATTCATAATGTTAACATTAAAATCAGAAAATACTTTCGTGTACTTAAGGAATGCCTCCATCATGCTTTCAAGCAATCCCAAGTATCTCTTTTTAAGGTTCCATGTTCACTGGGTGAAAACGGAATCCTCATAGGATCACTTTACTGCCCGTCTGTTACGACCCCATTTTCTCAGGAAGAGGTAGAGGTTGTTGTTGTTGTTGTTGTTGTTGTTGTGGTTGTGGTCTTCGGTCCTGAGACTGGTTTGATGCAGCTCTCCATGCTACTCTATCCTGTGCAACCTTCTTCATCTTCCAGTACCTACTGCAGCCTACATCCTTCTCAATCTGCTTAGTGTATCCATCTCTTGGTCTCCCTCTACGGTTTTTACCCTCCACGCTGCCCTCCAGTACTAAATTGTAGAGGTATTAAGTTGAAATTAATGTCACGTACTGTGGTCCATGGTCCTTTGGCAGTCTAAAAATTATAAGCTTCTGAGTTAATGCAGTCTAAAGATAGCGCCATTTATATCACATATTTTGATACTGGGAAACTCACTCATTAAAATGTATAGATGAACACTCTATACATATTATTAAGATCGTGCGGAACCCTCAAAGCGCGAAACCTACTCCCAATTGTCCAGTTTATTTGATTTAATTTAATTTGTATGTTTCTTTGCCCGGAACAGAAAGATCTTTATGCTTGCCACTGTGCCGTATCGTTATTACCACAGTTATATGAGACGGTAAACATGGTGCTGGGAACTGTCTCGTACGCATTCATAAATGTCAGTGAGCGAATCGTTTACGTGCAGTCGTCTCTTCCGCAAATTCTCTGCCTCACGCTCAGGAAAGGTCCGTTATCATTCGGGCTTTTAAATCTATTAATGGGACGGTGAATAAAAACACACTGCATGAAAAAAAATTCCGTACTACATGCGACATTTTTCTAAATAAACATACCTCTGAGCCTTTCACTTCTCAGACATTAACATATTATTTCCTTCCATCTCAACAGTTTGTACTTACGAGCAAAGTGACCCTACTAGCGATACATTCAAAAGCATACGCCACAGCAGCAAATCTCATTCGCTGTAATAATTTTCATTTTTTTGGCTATAATTGTTTTATCATCAAAAATAAATGTCTGACGCTAGTGGTCTAGTACCTGAGTGGATATTTATAAGCCTTCCAGTATTTTACATTGCCAGTCGTATTCAGGTAGGTCTAACCAATCTTCTAAAGAAGCAGCACATAGCGTCGGTCTGAAAGCGAAATAATTTTGATAATTGCATACATTGCGACGTCCCAACTCTCTTCTTTTTGTGTGTTTGCACTAAATTATTACGACCAAAAATAAAGCTCTCCACCACACATTCGTGGTTCCTGTTTAGTGGCCTCTGACATATGCTGACAACAGTGCCGCCACAAAACTGCAAAAGGATAGTAAGTGACGACACAAATGAATTGTTATCGAATTAAGGTTTCATTGTGATAGCATTATTTTTGTTGCACTTTGTGAAAAGACCATACAGCTGTCACTAGAAGTGTGAGGCATAGTAGCACGGAACTAGCTGATACGAGGTGGTGCGCAGACAGATGTCGTGGGATGTTTGATACTTTGTAGACCTTAGTTACTGTTTCAGAGAGAAGATCTAAAGAAGAGCAGCACGTTTCGTTACAGGTTCATTTACTAAGCGCGAAAGTGTCACGGAGATGCTCGGCCAACTTAATAGCAGACTCTGCAAAAGAAGCTTTCTGCATCATGCTGTGGTTCACTGATTAAATCTCGATAGATTACATTCCTGGAAGAGTCAACCAATATATTGATTCCTCCTACGTATATCTCACGAGAATATCATGTAGATAATATCAGACATGTCCGATCCCTCACAGAAGCTTACCAGCAATGGTTCTTCCCGCGAACCTTTTGCGAATGGGACAGGGAAAGGTGCAAGTGACACTGATACACAAGAACCCTCCGCCTCATGTATTAAAGTGGCTTACGGAGTTTAGATGGAGATGAAGATGTAGATGTAGAAGTTATAAACCAATCATAGTTATTACTGTTATTGTTTAAGGGCTCTCTGCTCCGCTCAGCGACCTCAATTACCAAAGGAGTCATTCTCTAAGTAAATTCATAGATGAGGTTGCAGTTGGTAATTACATACTATATTGCGCAAAAACATTTTCTGTCTAGATCACAATTTATTTCTTTTAATTTCGCATTTCGGTAGACTGCCATAATCATAACAATAACTTAAGAATCAATGTAAGTGTTGAGTAGATAGTACATGATCGTACGATCATCTACTGTTTGACGTAATACATTGTACTGATGCTTTAAGTTATTCGTCAGATGGTGGTAGTCTAACGAAATGCGTACATACAAGAAACAAAGGGCTGCCTAGACAGAAAACATTGTGTATAAGTACATCATGGTCGCATACCTCTATAAAGTCTTCCATTAACATACTGTAAGGAGCAGTCAAGTGAAAAAGAGAGAGATGAAAATTAAACGCAACAACTGGTGATACATTGATCCCTGTGTGAAACAAGACGGTCAGTGCCTTCACGGCATGGAAATTGCATTGGAAGGGACCGGGACTGTATGGGGGATGTGTAAGGTCTTCCCAGCGAAATTTTTGCACCGTACTCGAAACAGCCGTGGCAACATCCTGCACAGAATGATGCCGTCTGTCAACATTCCTTGGCATATGGACTTGATGGTGCGCTTAAATATTTACAGTGTGTACACGTACCGATGTCCGTTAATTGTGGCGCCCTATTTCAGAAAGTCAATAAGCAGCAGGCCCTTGCAGTCAAGAAAAAGGTCATCATGACCCTCTCGGAGCTGGCGTGACTGTTTTTTGGGTACGCTGTAGAGGTTCCGCTGGGAAGCACTTACACATCTCTCACCACGTGATTTCCCAATTTTAGGAGTTATAAGGAAATACTTTCGTGTCCGTTGATTTGCTTCGGAAGTAGTAGTTCACCACTTGATACAGTCATCGTTCTGCAGGCAACCGCAGACATTTTTCACGACGACATTGGCCGTCATGTATCACAGTGGAGTAAATGTATTAACACTTACGGCGATTACTTTTGAAATAATGAACAGTTTACACACTTTTCCGTAAGTCCCGTTTCCATTTCATTGCCCCTTACACATAGTTTCTAGTATGTGTCACGGGTCTGATGGCGGTTGTATGTTCTTTTCACAAAAGTGACCAAAATTAATAGTGTTATAATTAATTTCTCTCTTCACTCATATATCCTTTGGCATTTTTTTGTGGATCTGTTAAAAATCCTTATCTCGGAAAGTTGACAACACTGTTTGCATTTACTGTTGTGTCTTTAAAAAGAAAGGGTAAATTGCTTGGAAACAGAGAAAGAAATATACTAATCTGTTATGCTATTACATATCTAATATAACTTGCAAATAATGAACAAATACTCCATCAGAATTGGAACCCAGGCGATGTACGAGCGTATCTAGCAGAAAACATGTTATGATCAATAGTGAGGGTTAGACGCCATTTCGCGCATTTCAGTCGAAGGGAAAATTCTTTTTGACAGTCGTTAAAACTTACTATAATAATAATTCCTTTGTGAAAGTTTAGCAGTTTTACGATAACACACATATTTCGAAAACGAGCACGGGCGAATAGAAGCAGCAGTACACGGTGTTACGCTTGATTCACGAGCAACACGCTAATGCTGAACGATGTAGATTGATTTGCATTGCTAATCAATGACAAATTACTGCATTTACTGATAATATTTGACTAATAAACCCTGGGCACCGAAATATATTCTATTAAAAACTGACGGTAAGACGCTAAAGGAGTGTAAAGGATTCGGAAATGAGATTCACTATTTCCCGAACTGGTTACTGCTGCGATATGCCCAGAGGACACGGCTGTGTTAGTTCATCCGTGATCGGCTCTGCTATAATTTAAGTGATGAATGCGCTTCCATGTACGGTTCAGTTAGTCCGTTAAACGCACGAATGAAAACTGAAGCGGTCGGCGCATCCACGATCCGAGTCAATTATATACTGCAGCATACGCTTACGGCTTCTGGCTTTCACAATGGATGTAATCTCCATGTAAATATCAGTCTATAAATTCATATAACCTTAAGACAGATTTAGGGATGTTGACCTTCTTGATAAAACAGTAATCACGTATGTTTCAGTCTACAGATTGTAATAAATGTAACAGAGATCTGGAGACAGTGATCTTCTTGCCACAACAATAATGATTTTTAATTTCTTGTTTTCCTTTAATATTGTTACGGATTGTATAGGTTTCCTACATAGACGTTCGGAAGACGTGCTTGAAATAAATCAAGTATTGTTGCAACAAATAAACACTGCAATATTCCTCCAAGATTTCGGTGTAAAATTTTAAAAAAATTGGCTTTTAAAGATACGCCGATAATATACGTAAAAGTTGCATCATTAAACTGGAATATTTATTTCGAATAAGATTACAGTGGCTTTCATTTTCTGAGTTAGACATTTCATATAAAATCGGATAAAAATTTTTCTTCGACGATCCTTATGAAATTACCAAGTTGCTTCTCTTGCCACTCCTGCAGGAGAAACAACTACTCCGCGATGTACTCTGTGGTTACAATAGTATTTATCTACTGGACAGATCACTTAAGGATGAATATTTGGCCCCTGTCATTATCTTCCAACAAATGCACCAACTCCCATGGGGTGGGAAGTACAATTCAACTACAATAAAGCGAACTGGGAATTACTAGCAAGGGAGTGCGACATTCCTGCCTTACCGGAAGGTGACGTACATCAAGACCTGGACATAGATGAAAGAGCTGAGGAAGTGGTGGGTGCAGTACATAGAGCGGTGAGGACCGCTGTACCAACCAGGAGGAAGGCCGTGGCGGCCTCGCCGTCACCATGGTCGGCCGAATTAGAGGAATTACGTCAGTCTGTCAGAAGGCTAAGGAGGAACTACCAGCGCAGTGTCGTCTGGCTGGAAAGGCAAAGATGGCAGTTGCGATACAGGGAGGCCAAGCAAAGGTTCCAGAAGGAGTTACGCGAAGTGAGAATGCGTAGCTGGGAAAGCTACGTGCTGAACCAGTTGGCTCTGGATCCGTGGGGTCTCCCTTATAAATTAGTAAGGGAAAAAATCCGCTCTCCTCTGGAGCTATCAACAGTCAGGCGGGGGGATGGGATGACAGAATCTTGGCAGGAAACTGCTGAGGTCCTTCTCCAGTCCCTGCTGCCTGACGACAATGCGGATGGAGAAACCGAAAGCCAGAAGCAACTGCGAGACGCATATCTAGTAGATTACAATAACAACACGGCAGTCTACCCATTCTCGGAAGAGGAGGTGGCTGCACATATCAGATCCCTAAAAAGAGGGAAAGCTCCAGGACCAGACGGCATTGTGGCTGAGGTGGTGCAATTCCTGGCACCCCAGTTAGTCGCGCCGCTGACCCATCTATTCAATGAGTGTCTTAGACAAAGGAGGTTTCCCAAGAGATGGAAAACTGCGAATGTGGTGATAATAAAAAAAGGACCAGAAAAAGATCCGGCTGAAGCTAAATCTTACAGGCCAATCTGCCTATTGGACCTGTTCGGGAAGCTTCTGGAGAAACTGCTGGCTGACAGATTGACGGCTCACCGGGTGCTGTGTGGGATGAGCAGCAGGCAGTTTGGCTTCAGGCCGGGGCGGTCGGCATCTGATGCTATCGCTCTGGCAGCTGAGGTCTGCGGCTCAACCCCGCATAAGTACGTCGTCGGCATCATGGTGGATATCAGTGGCGCCTTTGACAACCTGTGGTGGCCTTCGCTCTTCTCCTGTTTACGGGAGAAGGAGTGTCCAGGGCCGCTTTATGGGTGTCTGAGGAGCTATTGTAAGGACAGGGAGGTTTGGCTATCATCTCCTAGCGGGAGAATTGGAAAAGTAATTACCAAGGGGTGTCCCCAAGGCTCTGTTCTGGGGCCCCTTTTCTGGGATATCCATATGGAACCATTACTAGACGGACTACAACAAAGTGAAGAAGTGCTAGAGGTGATAGCCTACGCAGATGACCACCTCCTGCTGGTCGGCGGTCGTAGCCGAGAGGACATCGAGCCAAAAATCGAAAGGGCCATTGAAAAACTGCACCAATGGTGCCTTAACACGAAAATGAAAATATCTCCTAGTAAATCCACATACTTACTGCTAAAAGGTCAGCGTATCAGGAATCCCACTGTCAGAATCGATGGCTCACCAGTTCTTCGGCGACGGGAGGCGCGATATCTGGGAGTCATAATTGACGAGAGATGGAACTTCGGAAAACACATAGAAACCGTAACCCAGAGAGCCCTCCAATTATTAAATAACCTCATTTCCATTGGACATAAACGATTTCATCTCCCCCCTCATCTCATCAAACTCTATCACAATAGTATCATGACCTCAGTAGTGGGTTACGGCTCGGGAGTCTGGGCGCCATGATAGTGAGAAGAGTCCAAAGAAACATGATTCTAAGATCAGTAGGGGCCTACAGGACATCACCAGGGGGAGCTCTGTTAGTCATAATGGGGCTCTGCCCGTTAGACATCAAGATACGTGAGCAAGCAGCTTGGTATTGGGCAAAAAAAGGGAATGGGTAGAAAATAATAGACATTATGGGTGTGAGAGTAGGGGATAAGAGGGAAATAAGAAACAGAGGGGAAGAACTGTGGCAAAGGGATTGGGAGGAAGATGAAACGGGGAGAAGAACATTCCAGTTCTTACCTGACGTTAAAGAACGCGGGGCCATGAAATATTTTGAACCTACACGAGGACTCACCCACTTTCTCACTGGTCATGGACCCTATCCGACATACTTATGTCGGTTTGGTAAAAGAGCAACCCCCGAGTGTGACTGTGGCGCGGCGGAAGGAACTCCCGAACATGTGGTTTTCGAGTGCCCTCTTTTCAACGACGTTGCGACAACACTCCGAGACAGACTTCCAAATAACGAGACATACAATCTCCTAAGACAAGAAGACACTTTCCATACTTTGAATGCTCTGGCAGATGAGGTATCGCGAAAAGTGTTACTAGAATACTTGAGGGACCAAGAATAGACACCAAATTAATAAACCAACCGATTAAGACCTGATCCCATTCCCATACCGCCTGTGCGTGGAATGGCCGACTTCCATCAGTTGGAAACCGCCACGTACGGGATTAGGAGGGGGGGGGGGGGTCAACCACACCGATTGCGACTAAAGCACCAATGATGACGTAGGTTAAGTTAGTAGTAGTACGACTTAGTTTAGAACACAGGAAACTGCAGCGAACACTAACCATGGCCGGCCCAGTGCCAGGGGCATGCTCCCCAGGGTTAGCTCGAGGAGCCTGGCCACTCTAAGTAGGTTTGTATTTTCTGGCACACCTGTGACGCTGCAGTTAGTAGTCATTGTAGGTTAGAAGTAGCTAAAACAAAACTGCCCATTGTTGTTGTAGGAATCTAACCATACTTTAGTAACTTAACTTAAACTGTAGCCCACTAACGTAATTGTAACATTAAGCTGCAATAACTTAGTTTTTATGTAACAATTAATGGCCCACTAATCATGTTAGGAGGTGGGCTAAATATGTATGATTAATATTGTTGTGTTAATAAAGAGTTTAAAAAAAAAATGCACCAACTCAGTTGGCAAGATGATTGTTGCTTGCTGAGTAATTAACTGTTTTCCCCCACGAACGCACTGCAGAAGTTACCAGCTGCAGCTCTTGAGTAACTCTGAGCGGTAGCTGATAACGCAGTCTACGAAAAAACAGAGATGCAGTAGCTGTTACTAAACGACAGAATAATTTTAATTGTGAGGACGGCTTTTGGTTGTCGGCGACGCGGCCACCTGCGCTTATTGTTACAAGGACGCTACCAGGCTATGCAAATATAAATACGAAAAGCCACCAGTCTCTAGAATATCGGTGAACACTACCACCACTCACGGTAACGCCATTCAACAGCGAACAATCATTTATGTCGATAAACGCGGGAAATCCTTATAATGCACAAAAGTTACAGATGGCAACAAGATGGAGTCAGTCCCCAAAAGAATACCTCAGCAAAAAGGCCGAAACTTCCGATAAGAAGATTCTACAACAATGATATGGTATCCATACGTTGTTACGAAAGCGTACTGCCCGCATCTCGTGGTCGTGCGGTAGCGTTCTCGCTTCCCACGCCCGGGTTCCCGGGTTCGATTCCCGGCGGGGTCAGGGATTTTCTCTGCCTCGTGATGGCTGGGTGTTGTGTGCTGTCCTTAGGTTAGTTAGGTTTAATTAGTTCTAAGTTCTAGGGGACTGATGACCATAGATGTTAAGTCTCATAGTGCTCAGAGCCATTTGAACCATTTGAAAGCGTACTCCTATTCGGAAGGAGCCCGATTCAGATTCCCGTCCAACAGCCTTTATTTCTTTCCTCCGCATCCGCAGATCTTATCAAACAATAATCAAGGTGATGCGTTACACAGTCGTCCTTTTTGTTGTGTGGCTGATACGTTTGTTCATTTCGAGTTGCTGGCGGACTCCCTCGTCTCTGGGTAGTGCCCTATCACGTACAATGTAGACCGGAGATTCTAGACCCGCCCCAGCACCATAGTGTCCATTGAATGTGCCGTTACTATGTATGTTCTCCGCATACACCACAATGTAATTCAGAGAATCCATTGGATTATAACTTAACGCGCTATGTGCCCTCTAAACACACGTAGCACTTACAAAAGATAACTGCAGATTCCAAATATACCAATAAACTGGCTGTATGACAAAGTTGACAAATATCAGTCCTTTTCAAGCTACTGCTGGAAAGACGCTTCTCCAGACTTCTCCATTTATTACCTTCAGCAATATCTATCCACATTGCTCTTGCATGTTTCCTCATATCTCTTGGAATCCGTCAGGGAACTTCCTCGGTTCATCTACTATTCGTTCCCGTGGCTTCATGGCCCATCCAACTCCACGCTAAATAAAAGAACTTATTAACTGATTCCACGACTTAATTTGTACATAGTGATTTCAGATTGGCTCATTATAATTTATTACTGACTTTTTCTAATGGCTTTCAGACTTGCTCTATTAAGCCCTCCCATTCGTTTTTGAAGACTGTCTGTCCTAGAGATAAATATTTAAGTGTCATTAGCTCAACGAAGGTGGTTTAGATACACTATCTGATCAAAAACATCCGGACACATCTATGTCGTCCGGAATTGATCACTAGATGTCACGAGAGGTGGATCCGACAGCATAAAAAGAGACGGTGACTATTGTGTTGTCAGAAGAGAAGCAATATTGACATAACGGGTCGATCAGAAGAGCTCAGTGACTTTGAATGTGGGCTAGTCACTAGATATCACCTGGGTAACAGAACCATCAGGAGCATTTCAACCCTTCTAAAGCTAACCAAGTTGACTGTTCGTGATATGATTGTGAATTTAAACGTGCTGGAAGGCCACAGTTAAATCAAGACCAAGCAGATCTCATATACTGACGGACGGGGACTGTCGAGCATTGTCGAGGGTGGAAGGAATCAATCGTGAGTTCCAGAGTGCCCCCAGCAGCCCATCTCGCGCAGTGACTGCGCGTAGGGTACAATGGTCGAGCAGCTCCCCATAAGCCACACATTTCTCTAGTCAGTGCTAAGCGACGCTTGAGGTGGTGAAAACAGCGACGCCAATGTACAGTGAATGACTGGAAACGAGTGATTTGAAGTGATGAATCACCCTGTGCCCTGTGGCAATCCGATGGAGCGATTTGGATTTGGTGAATGCCTAGACAGCGTTACCTGCCGTCTTGTGTGGCGCCAACAACGAAGCATGGAGGTGGTGGTGTTACGGTATGGGGGGTGCTGTTTGTGGTTAGAGAGTGGTCGCCTTATTGCGCTTATGCAAACGTATTCGAACATATATTACAGCATTGTGTACTGCGTACAGTAGAGGAACATTTCGGAGACGATGATGGTATCAGCATGACAATGCCCCCTGTCATGAAGCATCATCTGCGAGACAGTGGCTTGTGGATATAACATTCCGGGATAATAACATTTCTGAAAGGGGTTGGCCTGCCCAGATTCCCGACCTGAACCTAGCAGAAGAACATCTTTGAGGTAAGTTAGGATGTGGACTTCACTCCAAACCCCAGCGTCTAACA
Source organism: Schistocerca serialis cubense (assembly GCF_023864345.2). Taxonomy (NCBI): domain Eukaryota; kingdom Metazoa; phylum Arthropoda; class Insecta; order Orthoptera; family Acrididae; genus Schistocerca; species Schistocerca serialis. The sequence continues at coordinate 928,679,979 of NC_064638.1, forward strand.
TCGCAACCTTCTCTGGTTGCTACTCCTGAGGAAGAATAGGCTACCATTCCTCCACAGACTTTCAGGCACATCACTGAAAGTGTATATAGCAGAGTTAAAGCCATTATAAAGATGAAAGGTGGACACACCCCATATTAATGTCCACTAATAGGTGTCCGTATACTTTTGATCAAATAGTGTATGCTCCAGTAACACTTAGTCGTTCTTCTATTAGACATTTTAGGAATCTCAAAACTTTCTTTAAGGCGCCTGAGAATAGGTTTCTTGACTCCTCTCTCAATTCGGAATCTCTCATCAGCCTTGTGATGTCCAACGAAATTTGTTGCAGCGACGTGTATTTTCTCCGTTATACTAGTATAGGCTGAGTCAATGTGTTGTTTCTTAATGGCTGTCGCTACCGATTTTGTTATCTAAAAGCTATGAATCTATGCAAATTTAATGGTTCATACTCATTGCTCCGTTCTAGAACGGGGTGCATTTGAACCATATAAAAGATCTACCTCATTTTTTCTGGCGTCTGCAAAGCCTAATTCTCCAAAGTACACAGTGGAGGAGCGAAGCTATAACAGCTACGTTGCAGCTCTTCAGAATACAGTCGTCATTCGTGTTCTATGATAAGCCGAACGAGGTGGCACTCTGGTTAACGCATTCTGAATGGTGGTGACTCAGATCCCCATCTGCCTATGCAGACTTAGGTTGCACGTCTTTCTTCTAAAAGGATTCTGGTGATTTCCTTCCGCATGTTTCCCCAATCCAAGCTTTTGATCCATCTCTAATGATCTCGTTTGTCTCGTGTTAAGGCGTACATTAATTTTTCTCTTTCTTTCAGCTTTAGAGTAGATGGACAGAGAGGGGGAGATTGACAGAAAGAGGAGGGAGGGGGAGGTGGAGATGGACAGAAAGAGAGGAAGAGGCAGAGAGGGTAGGAGGAGTCGGACAGATAGAGGGGTGACGAGGAGGTGGGCAAGAGACGTGGGAAGGAGGAGATGTGTGGCATTGGTGTCGATCGCGTACGGGGTAACGCTACTCCTCTATAAAAATGAGTTGCACGTATTTAAGTTCGATGTGATTGAAGTCGAATTAGCTGCTGTTCAAGATTAGATCAGTACAATGACGGGAACGTATCGTATATTCACTCTGTTTTGACTCCTAAGAAAAATTATACGTGCATTGTAAACTGAGTAGAGTAGCAGGTTTCAGAAAAAAAAGGGAAACGAAAAAAAGGCCTGACGCCCCATCAATATCAGGGTCATTAAAGATAGAGTGCAAGCGAGATCAAGAAAAGGCTGGGGAAGAAACATACACTCCTGGAAATTGAAATAAGAACACCGTGAATTCATTGTCCCAGGAAGGGGAAACTTTATTGACACATTCCTGGGGTCAGATACATCACATGATCACACTGACAGAACCACAGGCACATAGACACAGGCAACAGAGCATGCACAATGTCGGCACTAGTACAGTGTATATCCACCTTTCGCAGTAATGCAGGCTGCTATTCTCCCATGGAGACGATCGTAGAGATGCTGGATGTAGTCCTGTGGAACGGCTTGCCATGCCATTTCCACCTGGCGCCTCAGTTGGACCAGCGTTCGTGCTGGACGTGCAGACCGCGTGAGACGACGCTTCATCCAGTCCCAAACATGCTCAATGGGGGACAGATCCGGAGATCTTGCTGGTCAGGGTAGTTGACTTACACCTTCTAGAGCACGTTGGGTGGCACGGGATACATGCGGACGTGCATTGTCCTGTTGGAACAGCAAGTTCCCTTGCCGGTCTAGGAATGGTAGAACGATGGGTTCGATGACGGTTTGGATGTACCGTGCACTATTCAGTGTCCCCTCGACGATCACCAGTGGTGTACGGCCAGTGTAGGAGATCGCTCCCCACACCATGATGCCGGGTGTTGGCCCTGTGTGCCTCGGTCGTATGCAGTCCTGATTGTGGCGCTCACCTGCACGGCGCCAAACACGCATACGACCATCATTGGCACCAAGGCAGAAGCGACTCTCATCGCTGAAGACGACACGTCTCCATTCGTCCCTCCATTCACGCCTGTCGCGACACCACTGGAGGCGGGCTGCACGATGTTGGGGCGTGAGCGGAAGACGGCCTAACGGTGTGCGGGACCGTAGCCCAGCTTCATGGAGACGGTTGCGAATGGTCCCCAGGAGCAACAGTGTCCCTAATTTGCTGGGAAGTGGCGGTGCGGTCCCCTACGGCACTGCGTAGGATCCTACGGTCTTGGCGTGCATCCGTGCGTCGCTGCGGTCCGGTCCCAGGTCGACGGGCACGTGCACCTTCCGCCGACCACTGGCGACAACGTCGATGTACTGTGGAGACCTCACGCCCCACGTGTTGAGCAATTCGGCGGTACGTCCACCCGGCCTCCCGCATGCCCACTATACGCCCTCGCTCAAAGTCCGTCAACTGCACATACGGGTCACGTCCACGCTGTCGCGGCATGCTACCAGTGTTAAAGACTGCGATGGAGCTCCGTATGCCACGGCAAACTGGCTGACACTGACGGCAGCGGTGCACAAATGCTGCGCAGCTAGCGCCATTCGACGACCAACACCGCGGTTCCTGGTGTGTCCGCTGTGCCGTGCGTGTGATCATTGCTTGTACAGCCCTCTCGCAGTGTCCGGAGCAAGTATGGTGGGTCTGACACACCGGTGTCAATGTGTTCTTTTTTCCATTTCCAGGAGTGTAGTTACGGCTATGAATGAAGAAGCGTAACGTCCTTGGCTTGCTAGAACTATTAGAGGACAGGTTTTTGTCTGTGTGGAGCATTAAGCTGCTGAAGACAATGAAATGAAATTCAATGTGCTTCGTCGACAGCATGCGAGGTGGCGTAGTGCTACGACACACTTCTTGTTTTGCGAAGGTATAGCGAACAAACCTCGTCCGGATTATCCTGATCGACGCTTTTCATGATTTCTCTAAATCAGGTCAGTGTTGGATAACATCTTCAGTACAGACGAGAGCAATTTCTTCCCCTTCCTGTGTACAACACATTTTTTTTTAATGGCTCTGAGCACTATGGGACTTAACATCTGTGGTCATCAGTCCCCTAGAACTTAGAACTACTTAAACCTAACTAACATAAGGACATCACACACATGCATGCCCAAGGCAGGATTCGAACCTGCGACCGTAGCGGTCACGCGGTTCCAGACTGAAGCGCCTAGAACCGCACGGCCACACCGGCCGGCCATACAGTTGGTGTCATTGACTTTAAACTCTGTCTTTTCTGTTCGCTTTTCCTGTCCATGTAACAACACTTCGATACTACTCCATTGAATTTCTTACTTTCTTTTATCTATGGACGGTAAGCATATTATCCTATCTGCTTCTTAATCATTTCTTGATACAATTTTATACAATGTGCACATTTCCCTTATTGGCTTACATTACATTTGTATGGGCCAGGCTGTTTGGTGTTGAAACTACTGATATTCATTTATACTACGTATTTTTTCAACACAGAGATTACGATTGTTTTGTTGAAATTCCGACTTTTTAGAAATTTTATTTGATTTTTTTATCAAATTTACTCTTTAGACAATAGCAGTCAGTTGTCACGTGGATATTTTTTTGGCAGTTGGAAACCCAGACGTAATAAAAATAAATTTCAGTAAAACATCCACAGTTCTGTGGGCTCATTTCTAAATATAAAATTCTTCTAAAAAGCAGTGACAGAAGAATGCATTTTTTCGGAATGTGAGTTCTCCGACAGACCCCGGTGGCAGTGTGTGTTTCAGTTGTCTTATTTTTTTTTGTAAAACATCATTAACACGCTAGGTACAATACGTTTGTAAAAACTAGCTGAGTCTTTGTACAAAGGTAATTCATCTTTCCCCCTGCTAGGGAACAATTCTCGTTGCTTTGACTCTATCCGTATGATTATATTCCGACAACTCTGCTACGGCCTCCGCTTTCCAACCGATCACACTGTTGCCAACCGCCAAAATAGAGTTAGTTAATTTTTATTTCGGCTCAGATACATGGCATAAATGTGACACGCATCATCCATAGATTTTGCATGTAATTATTACGCGACTGTAATACGAATTACACGGAAATCAACAAGCGGAATTCTGAATACTGCGGCGGCAAAATGTGCTCGACCGAATCGCTGCTAGCCTAATTGCTTTATTTCTGTTACACAAAGTAACAGACTAGTGAACAGGAAGTGCTCCACATTTTACATGCTATTTGTGTGTTAACAAACGCAGAGCGTAAATTTTGCAGCTTTTTGTTCTGTGCGATAGGGAATGTAATTTATCCCTGATCGATAAGTGGATAAATTAAATTAAATATTCTTTGCAAGTGATCCACGATTTTCAAAACTGAAAACATTATCACAGGCATAGAAAAGCTTATAAAATTACTTCCCAAGACCATAAAATGAACTGTGGGAGATATTTTATCAGATGTAACATTTATATTCGTATTTTGAGTGTTTTGTATGAGAGGCATGTGATAAGTTTAGGAAGTGAAATAATATACAGGTATTAAATATCATACATAGAAATCGAAATCATTTCATGAAGTGCGTGGAAGTTAGTAAAATGTGGTAGTTAACGTGCAGAGGATATTTGCTTCGTTTGCCGAGTGTTTCATTATAAGGATTCCTCCTCCTATGACAACTAATAAAGTGAAGTTAGTCAAGTTTAATATCATTTTCACAGATGATCTAAAGAAAAAAATTCCTAAATTCCTTGATGACCACCTTCAGAAATGTGTACTATAATGTAATTAATAGGAAAGTTATACTCGCACCAGGGAGATCTCTGTCTTGTGATGGCAACGGGTTTCAGACTTTCACTACTCCTTTTGATCATCATTAACAGGCTAAAAAAGGCTTTACATACCACACCCACTCATACCAGTCACCCTTTCGAACAATATTCAACAAGCCGTCTCACACGGGACGAGGAAGCTAATGTTGACGCGAACGGGAAATGGACCCCACGAGACAGAACGCCATTGTCACATGAGACGTGTTGTTTAACGTGATTTGCGACTGAAGCGCTCTCCTGTGGCAGCTGTCCGCTGTATCTGACTGCCAAATCACACGGTTTGTTTACGAAAATGGATGCGCGTACGTTAACTCCATTAAAACGCACATTTCCTCCCTTGTCTATATGCTATTCATGTTGTTCTGTCTGTACTATACATAAGTAGCAACTTCAAAATCCATGAACATTTCATAAGAGAAAAAGGAAAATTCCATGGCCATTCATCTTATAAAATTTCACTAACTCGTACAAACTCACTTCGGAGAGACAGCGCACCTATATATTTACGAAATATCAAATATTACAGAAAATATACGAATTAATTTAATAAGAAAGTCTCGCAACCTTTCAGAAGACGCGAAAGAGGAAAAAGAAAAAAAAGATACAGCTAGATTAGAACCCCATACACATTGTGTAATATGTGCCGTTGCCTTAAAACGGCGTATTTTCATAACGCAAATTATAGCACGAAACTAACGAAACATGGAAATTCTTTAAGTACAAATATGACTTTTCCCTTCCTTTTTCTCAACAAATCGTACTAAAACAATGCGGTTTTGAGAGATCTTCGACGTGCTGCTGCTTAGAAACAGCGTATTTTCATAGGATATAAGTTGTAAAAAAAAAAACAAATACGGGCTTCAACAGAAAAGGATAAATACAACATGGCGTCTCGCGGGTGCTGTTTGTGACATAAAGAGCATTTTTGCATCTTATTTGTTCTTCTTTACGTGGTCTGTTTTCGAAATATTGCAAAACTTATTTTTGTTACACAGTATTTTGTATGAGGGACAACTGCAGCTATAACTAGACATTTTCAATAATAATCGCTTGGCTGCTTATAAATAATTTATTTTACGGTAGGTTTCGGAGGCTAGAAGCCACATCATCACGTTAACTCTGTTAAATTATAAAAAGCAGTCGCTACAATTGTGTTGAAATTACAGTTACAATCAGCAATAAGAAACAGAGCAAATTTCGTACATGGTGAATCATGACATTAAAGGTACAACATGGGTGGAATCGAACATTTCTTGTCTATGAATAAATAACGTAATTAGTGCCTAAAAACTATTTTTGTAGTTTGTGACGAAAGCTTCCTCAACGTCAAATAGCAGGAAGTGACGTCACAAAACTCGCACAGCTCTACGCCAGTTTTAACTACCTTGTCCCGTCTGACGACGCTTTCCAGTGTATGGCGGCAGATTTTTCTGGTACCACTACAATTTCTCTTTGTCCTGTTCCGTTCGTGAATCAAGCGTGAGAAATACAGCTATCGGTAAGGCCCTGAATAAGCTCGAATTTTTCTTTCTCTTCATAATCATTTCGAAAGTAGTAAGTAGGAGAAAGTAATATGTTTACTTGTCTCAATAGTGGAACAGAGGACATTAAAGGCTGCTCACATCAAAGCACTTTCTCAAGATTTGATAGAACTTCCTTTCTTCACATAGGAAAAGGAGAAGAGGGAAAGATTAACCAGTCAAATTTTTATGCTTAAGATGTGCATAGAAAATATTTATGTTGCTTCTGAGGATTTGTAGAAATTAGTAGAAATGTCTCTGACGTATCTGTGTTAAGTCTGAATACCCATGTTTTTTTTTTCGGAAAAGCTGTTTTAGTTACCAAAAGCAACTTTCTTCAAGCCGAACAATATCGAATTACGCGATCGTTACAGGCAACGATCGAGTTTCGTTTCGGAAAACGAGCAGCTAAAGAGACGGAGAGCAATCATAAGGAGAATGGACTCGTGTTCAGTCAGAGACGCACCGAGCTCGTACAGGAGGCTAACCACTCTCGCTTCTTTCATTTATCACCTCTCCCCCGGCTACTTAGAGTTAATGCGTTTTCTGTCATTTCCATTTTATCCTTTGCCGCCTTTCCCTGCCCCGCCGTCTCAATTTCTCTCGCCGACTTTTTCTCCCGCCGTCCGCGCCTGCCCGACCCTCCATTTTCTCCCGCACGTTCGTTTCTGAATTTGTGACTTTGCCGAAGTCGTTAATCTTCTTCCCATCACTAGGCGACGAATAAGCGCCACAAGCGCAGCGGCTGGGGTCCCGCTCGCCTTATCCCGCGACCGCCCTGGGGCCAGCTTCCCTGCCGCAGACCGCGCAGGGAGCAGAGGCGGCCCCGACCGAGCTCTGTTAAGACAAGCAGTGTTCGTTACATATTTCCTTTCCTTGTAGCTACACGCCGGCGCCCAACTTTAATCATTGCCCAAGTTGGCACGAGTTGCGCACAAAGGGCCGCAAACTTTGCGGCTTGCAGCCGGTACAGCGCCCTCGTAATCTCAGCTGAAAAATGTCGGCTATTGTGTTGACTCATAGCTGCACGACGCGGAGGTGAATGTTCAGAGTTTCAGATCGCTAGCGTGTTCCATCAAAAGAGAACTCGGACTGATGTAACGTAGTTTCCTCTATTGGAAAACTCGAACGTTTATATAAAATCTTCTCAAGTTTGCACGTCATATTTCTTGTTTCGTCCCCTTTTCTCGCGCTGAGTAAGAAAGGTTCGCTGGATCACAACGCTACAGAAGCGCGTGCTTGTAAGGTGGGTCTGAAATGCCTCGAGGATTCCACATAGAACAGGAATATCAATGGAGCTGGCGTGGCGTACAGCGCATGTCTCCATCATCAAAGCGAAGTAGTCACAATGACGTTGGTATGTCGCGTCGTTTACATTTTGCTCCAGATTACACTTATTTGCGTTGTTTTCACGCATTTATTTATTAGTGACAGAAGTGATGCTGAATTATTCTTGTTACGGACGAAAATCGAAATTCGTCAGTAGATATGCACTACAAAGAACTAATTACGTTATAAAACTTTTGACAGGCGATTTGTGTGTTGATTTACATCGAGACACAGTGTAATAAACAGTTAATATCGTAGGGCTAATTTGTATCACTGTATGGCCATATATTTACAAGACAAGTGCTAGATAAATTTGATAGAGTGGAAATGTGTTGCCAGTAAATCCCTTCAATGTTGTCTATAAACAGTTCGAGTAATTTTCACCTGTAGGAAACACATATATGATAGTGTGAGTCATTACCTCCACATTTCTCAGATTTCTAAAGCATTATGCATATTTTAAAGTAAAATGTTGTAGTACATATGGCATGGGGAATTAGTGTGTGCGATTAAGACACACATCAAAAAATTCTTTGCATCGACTCGGTTCCGGAACCTGTACAGAAAATTGGAATAGAAATCAACATCAACATAATTTCCGCCCTTTTTATTGCTCATGAAAACCACACGTTGCGTGTTGTACCACCATACAGCAGAGGTGGTGGTCCAGATTGCTGTACACACCGATACTTCTAATACCCAGTAGCACATTCTCTTGCACTGATGAATGCCGATATTCGTGGTGGCATACTATCCAAAAGTTCATCAAGGCACTGTTGGTCCAGATTGTCCCACTCTTCAACGGCGATTCGGCGTAGATCCCTCAGAGTGGTCGGTGGGTCAGGTCGTCCATAAACAGCACTTTTCAGTCTATCCCAGGCATGTTCGATAGGCTTCATGTCTGGAGAACATGCTGGCCACTCTAGTCGAGCGATGTCGTTATCCTGAAGGAAATCATTCACAAGATGTTCACGATGGGGACGCGAATTGTTGTCCATGAAGACGAATGCCTCGCCAATATGCTGCCGATATGGTTGCACTATCGGCCGCAGGATGGCAGTAACGTATCGTATAGCCATTACGGCATCTTCCATGACCACCAGTGGCGTACGTCGGCCCCACATAATGCCACCCCAAAACAGCAGGGAACTTACTGCACTCGCTGGGCAGTGTGTCTAAGGCGTTCAGCCTGACCGGGTTGCCTCCGACACGTCTCCGATGATTGTCTGGTTGAAGGACCGAGCGAGGTGGCGCAGTGGTTAGCACACTGGACTCGCATTCGGGAGGACGACGTGAACCGTCTCCGGCCATCCTGATTTAGGTTTTCCGTGATTTCCCTAAATCGCTTCAGGCAAATGCCGGGATGGTTCCTTTGAAAGGGCACGGCCGATTTCCTTCCCCATCCTTCCCTAACACGAGCTCTAATGACCTCGTTGTCGACGGGACGTTAAACACTAATATCCTCCTCCTCCTCCTCTGGTTGAAGGCATATGCGACACTCATCGGTGAAGAGAACGTGATGCCAATCCTGAGCGGTCCATTCGAAACGTTGTTGGGCCCATTTGTACCGCGCTGCATGGTGTCGAGGCTGCAAAGGTTGACCTCGCTGTGGACGTCGGGAGTGAAGTTGCGCATCATGCAGCCTATTGCGCACAGTTCTGAGTCGTAAAACGATGTCCTGTGGCTGCATGAAAAGTATTATTCAACATGGTGGCGTTGCTGTCGGGGTTCCTCCGAGCCATAACCCGTAGGTAGCGGTCATCCACTGCAGTAGTAGCCCTTGGGTGGCCTGAGCGAGGAATGTCATCGACAGTTCCTGCGTCTCTGTACCTCCTCCACGTCCGAACCGAACAACATCGCTTTGGTTCACTCCGAGACGCCTGGACACTTCCCTTGTTGAGACCTCTTCCGGGCACAAAGTAACAAAGCGGACGCGATCTAACCGCGGTATTGACTGTCTAGGCATGGTTGAACTACAGACAACACGAGCCGTGTTCCTCCTTCCTGGTGGAATGACTCGAACTAATCGGCTGTCGGACCCCCTCAGTCTAATAGGCGCTGCTCATGCATGGCTGTTTACATATTTGGGCGGGTTTAAGGACATCTCTGAACAGTCAAAGGGGCTGTGTCTGTGATAACAATATCCACAGTCAGCGTCTGCCTTCAGGAATTCAGGAAACCGGGGTGATGCAAAACTTTTTTTGATGTGCGTACTTTAATTTCCCAATGGTGAACGATGATTAAATGTATGGTACCAGAAAAGAAAGGCAGAATCATTCAGTTCTTAAAAATATTTCTTATGTGATAAATGGCTAATTTACTCCATATCACATATCCAAATTCGATTTTCCCGGGATGCGTTTATTTTAGAAAAGTAGGATGTAATTTCGCAAAAGAACCGTAGCTTCATTTATTAAAACAGATTCTCGGCAATACGATCAAGTGCGGTACAAAACCAAAATAATTGCGGCGGCTATCCCTTATTTTCTTATAACAAAAAAATAGCGATGTACAAAGTGTAGGCAAAGATATGGGAACACCAGAAACACAACGTATTACCGAGCGAGGTGGCGCAGTGGTTAGACACTGGATTCGCATTCGGGAGGACGACGGTTCAATCCCGCGTCCGGCCGTCCTGATTTAGGTTTTCCGTGATTTCCCTAAATCACTCCAGGCAAGTGCCGGGATGGTTCCTCTGAAAGGGCACGGCCGACTTCCTTCCCCATCCTTCCCTAATCTGATGAGACCGATGATCTCGCTGTCTGGTCTCCTTCCGCAAACAACCTCAAACACAACATATTACTAACACGGCAGAAGAAAACCGTTGGCATTCAAAATAGCCTCCAGTCATCTCGGCACGGATAAAACGTCCTGTATGGTTTTCGAGGGAATCTTATACCATCCTTCCTGCGAAGTGGTGACACGTTTAGGTAGTGATAATGGAGGCAGACAGCGATCACGCACCCTTCTCTTCAATGTAGACCAAAAGGCTCAAAAATATTGAGATATGATGACTGTAGTGGCGAGGCAAGATGCCACAATTCATCCTCGTACTCACAAAACTAATCCTGGGCGATGCAAGCTGTGTGAACAGCGTCCTCTCGTCTTTGAACAAAGCATTACCATTTGGAAACAAATATTATACCATTGGGATTGACCAGATCAGACAAAGTGTACACATGTTCCTTGACAGTAAAGCGACCTTGCAAAGTAACCATGGAGCCCATGAAATATCACGGTATGACTGCCCAAATCATCACCGAACCTCCGCCGTGTTTCACATTTAAGGCGTAAACTCGGCCAGAAGCTGGGAACAATGTACAACAAAACTCATTCGATCTAACGATTTCTTCCGTTGCTCCGCAGTCCACGTTTTATGGCTTCGGCGCCGTCATGTTTTCCTTTTACGAGCGTTTGCAACATCCATGTACCGTTCAGATATTCCATCTCGCACTGCAATTCCCAGATTATGAAGCTCCTTTCGCGTTGTTTTGGTGCTGACAGGGTTCGCGAGTGCGACATTCAGTTCTGCAGTGACTTCTGCAGCTACCGTCCCGCTATTTTTTGTGACAATCCTCTTCTACGGCCGTTTGTCACGATCATTTAACACACACAGTTTCGTCCGAGTTGTGACTTAGCTGATAATGTTTTTCCGCTTTCCCTGTATGTGGTATAGATCTTCGATACGGTGCCTCTTGAGACTCCGGACACTTCGGCTATTTTGGTTACGGAAGCATCCGCCATACCAGCACCTACCATTTTTCCCACGTTCGAATTCACATAGCTCCGACTTAATGCGCTCTCAACTACACAGAACACTGTTTTGACAACACCTTACACTTGCAACGTATTGACGATGTTGCCCAGCTGCCGTTCGTCGTCACATACACGAATGGAACCTGCTGGTCAGGCTAGAACCTGCAGTTTTGTTCAAGCGTACGTATCTCGCGGTGCTTCCATATTGATTTCCAACCCCTGTACGAGCTGAGACAATTCTCACACGCAAGCGAAATGCCTTTGCATTTATCTCTTCAAATCTTTACGCCTTGTTTGTTCCACATATCGAAAGCAAATTATTAAGATTCCTGTGAGAAACGTTTTCAAGAGCCACTTTTAAACGGGATCTGTCTGTGTTACCGACATAATGACATTCAAAATCTACAGAGCGCTTACGGACAAACCTTGCCTCGCACAACAGCGACAAACATGTTCTGTGCATCTGAGTGCTATACCTACTCTATGAGATTACACTGCGATACAAGTGGAGTCGCACTACTACATTCATGTTCTACTTTTCGTTCATATTACACGCTAAACAGAAGGTCCCCTTTCCTCATTACGATTACTGGAAGTGGGGTGGGGGAGGGGGGACTAGTCGTCGACGTGTTATTCAACTGAATGACTTGAAACATGCTGTTGAGCCACAAGGAATTATTATTATTATTATTATTATTATTATTATTATTATTATTATCTACTAATGTCAACGTTTAGAACAAAACTTATGTTCTCCTCCTGTATGACAGTAGAGTATCATTTATTGTCATTCGTTTGCTTCAAAAACTGTAACCTATTTATTTATGGGCGCTTACGGAATTTTTGCGGGAAAGTCCCCCTAACTTCCCCACAGATCAAAATTGTGTGCCGGACCGAGACTCGAACACGGAACCTGTGGCAGTTCAATCCTGTGTTCTCTCGGTCTAGATTCCGTTCTTTTACTTGTTTTCTTCGCTTTCTTTTCATCTGCTCCTCTTGTGACTACAAAAAACTTATGCTGTATATTTATCACGCTTTATTGTGTGTTTTTTAGTTGTTTGTAAAGACTGAGAATTAAAATGTCAACAGAGAAGCAAGCTTAACACTGATTAAATTGGGTATGAAACATTCCGTTGTTAACAGGCGAGTCACATTCTTCCGACTTTTCTACATAGCGCAGACACACATGGCTTCACTCAGTTTTCTGCTGTAAGAAAGAAATATCTCTGGTAAAGAGTTCTCGGGCTTCCAGCCGGGTGGCGGTGTCTTCAAACTGCGCACCGCCACCCGGTTGGAATCCCGAGAACTCTTCACCAGCTGTATACGCCGGGAAAGCATACATTCGCAAGAAATATCTCAATTTATTTTGTTTCTCTCAAAAGTACGGCTCAGATTTCATTCCTGCTTCGAGTCTTCGCCGCTCATCGTTAATAATTATTTTCAGCAAACGCAATTGTATTATCTATTTTCACTCTATTTAGACTAACGAAGCAACCTCGTCTGCAGATAATTCTGACAAATGCTAGAAAGTTTACATTCCGTCCGCAGATAGTAGCTTCGCTCCCGACGGTGAAACAAGTTTTCGTCACTATGTGTGGTCTACAATGACTGGAGAGAGAGTGGCGTACCATAGCTGATCGTCAGGCTATGTGACGAAGCCTTCCTAGAAGTGAAGGCATGTAGCGTGGTCGATATTCTGATGCGTCCATTGAAAGGGCACACTAAACTCTTCGGTGCTATCTGAGAGGAGAAGGCTATGCGCCGTCAATAGGCCTCTCTCTCTTCAACGTGTATATAAATTATAAATCACTGTGACCATATACAGAAATTTTGCCTAACATAAAACAGGTTATTATGTAAGGAAGTAGCTCAGACGATTCATTCAAGACAGAGACCTGTGTATTCCATCTACGGAACTGGGTAGCTCGATTAGATTTACGTAAGGAATTTCCAGGGACCCAACAACAGCGTTATAATATTAAAGAACCACTGCACGACTATCTAAATTAAAAACCCCAGTGAAACAACTGATTGGAAGCTTACAAGGGCGCAATGGAGATCACACTTATGAACAGTACGTGAGTGTGCAAACCCATTGACCCAGTTACGCTTCCCCGGTCTCGTGCAAATCATCTCAGTTTACGTATGTAGGCTGATTAAAGCTTGTTTGAAGTATATTCCAATACTCATTACCTAGTCGAAATAGCACCACCTTCTGTACAAAGGGACTATCTTCAAATTAACAACTAGATTAAGAAATAGAGATGATTGGGTAATCAGTATCAATTTTCGTTTCTTTTTCTTTCTAGTACCACGTACAAAGAAAGTGTATGCTAATGTAGGAAGGCAGAGAATTTGTACTCGTCGCGTGTGTGTTTGGAGCTTAAGGGCGCTCGACATGCACTTGTTGTCAACGCCAGAATGTCGGCCATTACAGACATCGCTGCATCCTTTTGCCAGTATTCTGCTGTATAACATCAAGAAGGATCCACTTTGAGAAGTTGGTATGACAGTTCATTTAACACTGCATCAACAGTCAAAAATCGCACTGTAACGCGAATAATAGAAGTAATCACTTTCTGGGCTTACAACCGGGGCGGAAACACCGTTAGTTTCAAATCATAGCCTGTTCATCTCAGTTTGTCTTTTTGCAGAAACGTAAATAAGGCAAGGTTGTGGGTTTGAACACCGCAATGCCTCTTGACTAGGCATGATCCTACCGGACGTAGCCTTCCTCTTACCTTTGAACATGCTTACCCAGCCAGGTATAGCAGACGCGCCGATTTAATGCCGACTCCGAAAGATGGTGCGCGTTGGGATATCTTACACATACAACGAAATGCTACAGGGGACAAAAGAAAATCTTTGGACCAAATGGGTATTAAACCTCAAACCTTTGGATTTGTAGGCCGATATCTATTTAGGAATGAGGTTTCAGTCGCTATCAGTCCACACTGTTTCTTCGACATTGTAAAACATTATTACCCGCATCCTTCTGCACCTGATTTACTGCTGCTCTGTCTAATAAACTCGAACATCGACTTGACGACAAGCGCTCCTTTCAATGAACTTAAATATAAAATACATAAAGAACGAAATTTATTTGTTTGGTGCTAACCTTGATCGACTTGTACACATTTACTTCCGCGTCGTTACTGTTCACCTGGCAGATACAACGCTTCTCCGCAAGGTGATATCCGATAAATAAGGGAGAGCACCAGTGACTGCTGTTGTTGTTGTTGTTGTTGTTGTGGTCTTTAGTCCGAAGACTGGTCTGATGCAACTCTCTATGCTACAAGTCTTTTCATCTCCGTATAACTACTGCAACCCACACCTTTCTGAATCAGCTTACTGTATTCATCTATTGATCTTCCTCTATAGTTTTTACCTCCCACACTTCCCCCTTCCCCTCAGTACTAAATTGGTGATCCGTTCATGTCTCAGACTGTGTCCTATGAACCGAGCCCTTCTTTTAATCAAACTGTGCCACAAATTTCTCCCCAGTTCTGTTCAGTACCTCCTCATTATTTACGCGACCTACCTATCTAATCTTCAGAATTCTTCTGTAGCACCACATTTTAAAAGCTTCTATTCTCTCTTTGTTTTGAACTCTTGATCGTCTAAGTGTAACGTACTTCCGTACATGGCTCTCCAGATAAATAGCGTCAAAAAAGACTTCTTAACACTTAAGCCTATGTTCGGTGTTAAAAGATCTCTCTTCTTCAGAAACGCTTTTCTTGCCTTTGCCAGTCCACATTTTATTAATTTAATTCCGCTTCTTTCCGCTATCCTTGTCTGGCTTTTGTTGACGTTTATCTTGTATCCTCCTTTTAACACAATGTCCATTCCATTCAGCTGCTCTTCCAAGTCTTTCGCTGTCTCTTACGGAATTATAATGTCATCGGCGACCCTCAGAGTTTTTATTTCTTCTCCCTAAACTTTAATTCCTACTCCAAAGTTTTCTTTGGTTTCCTTTACTTCTTGCTCAATGTACAGATTGAATAACATCAGGAGTAGGGTACATTCATGTCTTATTGCCTTCTCTGAAATGTTCCACATCCACGAGAACCATCTCATTTTTGGGTCTGTGGAGCGAAAACTGAATCTAATTTGATCTAATCTCAACCACTGCTTTCCTTTCATGCCCCTCGACTCTTACAACTACCAGCTGGTTTTTGTAGAAGTTATTAATAGTTTTTCGCTCCCTGTATTTTACCCCTGCTACCTACAGAATTTCAAAGAGAGCATTCCAGTCAACATTGTCAAAATCTTTCTCTAAGTCTACAAATGCTATGAATGTAGGTTTGCCTTTCCTTAACTTACGTTCTAAGATAAATCGTAGGGTCAATATTGCTTCGCGTGTTCCTACATTTCTCCGAAATCCAAACTGATTTTTCCCGAGGTTGGCTTCTAACAGTGTTTCTATTCTTCTGTAAAGATATTACATTCTTCTGGAAGGCTGAGGGTATTTCGACTGTCTCATTCATCTTGCACTGCAGAGCAGGGAGAGTTTTGTCATCGCTGGCTCTCCAAACACAATAAAAATTGAACGGCTGTGCGATCATGTCGGCCTGCAGGGGGTTTATCTACTAACAAGGTAAACTTCCCATTAGTGGATAGCCCGTCAAAAACTGAACACTGATAACGTATGAAAACAGGAAGAAATTGTACTGAACTGTGAAAAAGGAAGCAAAATAGAAACAGTGAACGGTCCAAGCTCAAGATGTGTAATATCGAAGACTCTGCAAGAGTCACGGCGCCGTGGTTGTGTGGTCACGGTGTTGGACTGTAAAGTGGGAAATCCGTGTTCAACTCCCTCGTACCCCTTAATTTCTTTTCACCAAATTATTAACTTTCCGCCCGGTCATTGACGTGTCTGTTATCCTTCTGCAGTCTTGACAATTATCATTCTATACATTGGCTGAAGAAAATGAGTCACGTGGAAAGAATTTATTACCGTCGATGAATAGTGATGAATAGTGAGAACAGGTGACGTGCCGCATTGACCTCTCACAGAAATGAAAACGACAATTAACGGATGTGAACTATGTTACAACAGAGGAATTCAAGGGTCGGAACTTCCAAAACGGAATGCAAGAGGCATAACAGCTGGTACTTGTGTAAAACAAATAGGAAATCCGTACGTCAGGAGGCCCGTGCCCTACACCTCGATGTTGCAAATGGACGTTACACCACGACACAGACACAAATTTTAATAGAGCAAACAGACACGTCAATGACTGAACGGAAAGTTCATAATTTTGTGAAAAAAAGGGGTACGAGTGATATTTGAACAGGGATCGTCTCCTTCGCAGTCCAACACCGTGACCGCACAACCACGACGCTGTGGCTGTTGAGCCGGCCGGTGTGGCCAAACGGTTCTAGGTGCTTCAGTCTGGAACCGCACGACCGCTACGGTCGCAGGTTCGAATCCTGCCTCGGGCATGGAAGTGTGTGATGTCCTTAGGTTAGTTAGGTTTACGTAGTTCTAAGTTCTAGGGGACTGATGACCGCAGATGTTAAGTCCCGTAGTGCTCAGAGCCATTTGAACTATTTGAGTGGCAGTTGAAATTCGCACAATGTTGCACATGTAGAGCTTGGACCGCTCACTGTTTCGAGTTTTCCTGTTTTTTCACACTTCGGTACACCTTCTTCCTGTTTTCATGCTTGATCTGTGATCAGTTTTTACGGATTGTCCCCTGGTCCATCTTACCACTAAATCTGAAGGGGGTGCGATGGGGAGTTTCTCTTATAAGACTTCACTGAAGAATAGTTGACTCTTCCCAAATTTGTCTCCCTCTAAGTTCCGGACCTACTCTGTTGCTCCCAAATGACAGCACTCAAATCTGCTGTGTCTGAGCGAGTTTGTGTCGGTGTACAACGCATATGAGGAAACACTGCGGGACCGCCCTGGCGCGAGGGTGCGTACAGAAAAGTAGCGCCGACTGTAGCCAGCGACTGCGGCTAATCGCGTTAGGCGGTGCCAAGAGCGCCTTGTCACACACGCGCACGCTCACGCACCTCCGTAATGAAATTCCTCGGTGACAATGAAAAGGTTCATTACTGCCGCCGCCGCCGCTCTGCTCGCACAGTTGCGGGCCTTAATGGCGATAAGGGCGGCTTCAAAGGCAGCACGCCTCTCTTCTTCTGCAAAGTAGGCAGCGCGCGCGGCCACTCCACTCAGTGCCGGCAGCCAGCTCCCCAACGAGTTCCACGTACGAAGCTCCTCGGCCGACAGCCTCTTTCCATTGTCCTGTTTGCCTCATATCCATTTTAATCGTCACCACCATTCCGTGACCATCAATTCCGAAATCCAGATGCAACCTCAATACACCATTTCATCTCCATCGATTTAACGTTGCTTTGTTTTAGTCTCTTTTACATATCCAGCAGGTGTTGACAGATGTGAAAATTACCGAACTATCAGTTTAATAAGCCACGGCTGCAAAATGCTAACACGAATTCTTTACAGACGAATGGAAAAACTGGTAGAAGACGACCTCGGGGAAGATCAGTTTGGATTCTGTAGAAATGTTGGAACACGTGAGGCAATACTGACCCTACGACTTATCTTAGAAAATAGCACCTACGTTTCTAGCACTTGTTAACTTAGAGAAAGCTTTTGACAATGTTGATTGGAATACTCTCTTTCAAATTCTGAAGGTGGCAGGGGTAAAATACGGGGAGCGAAAGGCTATTTACAATTTGTACAGAAACCAGATGGCAGTTATAAGAGTCGAGGGATATGAAAGGGAAGCAGTGTAAGGGAAGAGAGTGAGACAGGGTTGTAGCCTATCCCCGATGTT
This sequence comes from Schistocerca serialis cubense, assembly GCF_023864345.2. Lineage (NCBI taxonomy): Eukaryota > Metazoa > Arthropoda > Insecta > Orthoptera > Acrididae > Schistocerca > Schistocerca serialis. Next base: position 928,698,198 of record NC_064638.1, read on the forward strand.
ATTCAATCTGTATATTGAGCAAGCAACGAAGGAAACAAAAGAAAAGTTCGGAGTAGGTATTAAAATCCATGGAGAAGAAATAAAAACTTTGAGGTTCGCCGATGACATTGTAATTCTGTCAGAGACAGCAAAGGACTTGCAAGAGCAGCTGAACGGAATGGACAGTGTCTTAAAAGGAGGGTATAAGATGAACATCAACAAAAGCAAAATGAGGATAATGGAATGTAGCCGAATGAAATCGGATGATTTTGGGGGAATAAGATTAGGAAATGGAACGCTTAAAGTAGTAAATGAGCTTTGCTATTTGGGGAGCAAAACGGCCGGAGTTGCCGAGTGGTTCTAGGCGCTACAGTCTGGAGCCGCGTGACCGCTACGGTCGCAGGTTCGAATCCTGCCTCGGGCATGGATGTGTGTGTTGTCCTTAGGTTAGTTAGGTTTAAGTAGTTCTTAGTTCTAGGGGACTGATGATCTCAGCAGTTAAGTCCCATAGTGCTCAGAGCCATTTGGGGAGCAAAATAACTGATGATGGTCGAAGTAGAGAGGATATAAAATGTAGCCTGGCAATGGAAAGGAAAGCGTTTCTGAAGAAGAGAAATTTGTTAACATCGAGTATAGATTTAAGTGTCAGGAAGTCGTTTCTGAAAGTATTTGTATGGAGTGTAGCCATTTATGGAAGTGAAACGTGGATGATAAATAGTTTAGACAAGAAGAGAATAGAAGCTTTCGAAATGTGGTGCTACAGAAGAATGCTGAAGATTAGATGGGTAGATCACATAACTAATGAGGAGGTATTGAATAGAATTGAAGAGAAGAGAAATTTGTGGCACAACTTGACTAGAAGAAGGGATCGGTTGGTAGGGCATATTCTGAGGCATCAAGGGATCACCAATTTAGTATTGGAGGGCAGCGTGGAGGGTAAAAATCGTAGAGGGAGACCAAGAGATGAATACACTAAACGGATTCAGAAGGAAGTAGGTTGCAGTAGATACTGGGAGATGAAGAAGCTTACACAGGATAGAGTAGCATGGAGAACTGCATCAAACCAGTCTCAGGACTGAAGACCACAACAACAACAACAACAACACATATCCAATTGTTTAAGGTCTTTCCCATCTCTTCCTGATACTGCCGTTTGAGTCTACGTCATAGTACGCGCGTTTCTTGTAGTATTCTCTTTATGACCACTTAAACCTTTTCGACTACTATTGCCACATGATCACACTCACTTTCAAAGTATCGTAAAATGCCTACAACGTCGCGTTGTTTGGAAATTTTAATGTAGTGTTTCAGAAATTCTGACTCGCATTCAGGAGTAGAAACAGTCATCCATCAGTCAGTTATTTTTCCTAATTTACTTCAGGAGAATGCTGGGATGATTCCCTTAACAAGCCGTTGGTTGATTCTTGTCTCTGCCTCCATCTTAGCCAAGGCTCCATCTCTTTCACTGGCGACGAGAGGTCGAAGTCTTCATATCAGTACATGAAAGGTCTGTCCAGTAAAGATTTTTCTGACTCATTTTTCAATAATCAGGGAGCTACACAGTCTGTAAACAGTGCTGCACATATTCATTATGTTTACAACACACGGTCGAGGAACCACCAACATCTTTGTAATCATTGAGAGCTTTCACTCCTTTGGAGACATCAGTTTACCTTTATTTTTACTTTAGAATATGACCCTATAGGTGTGTGAAACTTGGACAGCAGGTAAACAAGAGAGAAGACAGCTTGGGACCTTGGAGAATTGGTGCTGCAGAGAGACACTGCAGAGTACAGGAAACCAGATCTCGGCGGATGCACATCCAGGAAAGAAGAAATAAACTCGTAGGACACATTTTAAGACACAATAACAATATTGTAATAATAGCAAAATGAGCTGTTGAGGGAAGGAATCGCCGGGGAGGACTAAGTATGTCATGTATGCAGCAGATTATGAATGATATCGGATGCACTACATACGCGGAAATGAGGAGGAAGTCAGACAAAAGAGGGGAATGGTGTACTGCAGCAAAGCAACCTCAGGGTTGAACTCTACAGAGAAAGAGAGAGAGAGAGAGAGAGAGAGAGAGAGAGAGAGAGAGCCTAGTCAGGGTGCAAAATACTTGCAAAAGCTCTTGGTGGCTTCCACGATGCCGTTTTAGTCCTTTACTTGGCACATCATTCCCCGTAGCATCCTCTGAATAAGAGTGGTTGTTTTTCATAAATGCACAATATGATTGTGTAATTTGTACTCTGTCGTTTAACAAGTGGTTGCCCTAAGAGAACGACTTTTAGTATAAAGGGGCAAGAGTTACGTAATGTGGCGTAGAAGAGAGAGAGAAAATGGGAACGGGGTAGGCAGGAAGACTTAGAGTAGAATTTGACAAGTTCTGCAACTGTGCTTCGGCCTCGACAGTGTGCGGTTGTGAACTTTGTGTACATTGCCACGGAAGTTGCTGGCACTGTGTCATCGATCCTTTTCTACCTGATTTAGTAGTTCCACATAGTGACTGTACCTGTGATGCGTAATATAACCTCTCCCTTTATAAAAAGGGAGACATTGATTATGTTGACAATTTTAGACCTATTTCTATGCCATCGGTGTTTGCTAAAGTTATCGAGAAGGTTGTATATACAAGGTTACTGGAGCATTTAAATTCACATAATTTGCTGTCAAATGTTCAGTTTGGTTTTAGAAATGGTTTAACAACTGAAAATGCTATATTCTCTTTTCTCTGTGAGGTTTTGGACGGATTAAATAAAAGGTTGCGAACGCTAGGTGTTTTCTTTGATTTAACGAAGGCTTTTGACTGTGTTGACCACAAAATATTACTGCAGAAGTTGGACCATTATGGAGTAAGGGGAGTAGCTTACAATTGGTTCGCCTCTTACTTTAAGAACAGAAAGCAGAGGGTAATTCTCCGCAATATTGAGAGTGGTAGTGACGTTCAGTCCCAATGGGGCACTGTTAAGTGGGGCGTTCCCCAAGGGTCGGTGCTGGGGCCACTGCTGTTTCTTATTTATATAAATGATGTGCCTTCTAGTATTACAGGTGATTCAAAAATATTTCTGTTTGCTGATGACACCAGCTTGATAGTGAAGGATCTTGTGTGTAATATTGAAACAGTAACAAATAATGTAGTTCATGAAATAAGTTCGTGGCTGGTGGAAAATAATTTGATGCTAAGAGTAAGACTCAGTTTTTACAGTTTCTAACTCACAATTCAACAAGAACCGATATTTTGATCAGACAGAATAGGCATATTATAAGCGAGACGGAACAGTTCAAGTTCCTAGGCGTTCGGATAGATAGTAAGCTGTTGTGGAAAGCCCATGTCCAGGATCTTGTTCAGAAGCTAAATGCTGCTTTATTTACCATTAGAACAGTATCTGAAATAAGTGACACTTCAACACGAAAAGTAGACTACTTCGCATATTTTCATACGCTTATGTTGTATGGTATTATTTTTTGGGGTAATTCTTCTGATTCAAAAAGGGTATTTTTGGCTCAAAAACGGGCTGTTCGAGCTATATGTGGTGTAAGTTCGAGAACCTCTTGTCGACCCCTATTCAAAAATCTGGGAATTCTGACATTGCCCTCACAGTATATATTTTCTTTAATGTCGTTTGTTGTTAGCAATATTAGCCTATTCCCAAGAGTTAGCAGCTTTCACTCAGTTAATACTAGGCAGAAATCAAATCTGCATGTAGAATGCACTTCCGTGACTCTTGTGCAGAAAGGAGTGCAGTATTCTGCTGCATCCATTTTCAATAAGCTACCACAAGAGCTCCAAAATCTTAGCAGTAGCCCAAACCCTTTTAAGTCTAAACTGAAGAGTTTCCTCATGGCTCACTCCTTCTATTCTGTCGAGGAGCTCCTGGAAGAGCTAAAAAATTAAGCAAATTCCAGTGTTACATTGTTGATTTCCTTCATTTAAACCTACGACTTGTCACCTGAATATGTTTTTTTATATTTCATTTTATCTGTTTCTAATATCGTGTTATAATTTCATGTATTGACTCGTTCCATGACCATGGAGACTTCTCCATAATTTGGTCCCACGGAACAATAAATAAATAAACAAATAAATAAATGTGCTATCTTGGAACAGCATATCAACTTGCAATATTCCCTGTTGATCCAGAATTACAATTAGCATAATTTTATTTGCCAGCTGCTGGTCCCTTATCTTGTTCGGTGGTGGCGAATTATAATCTCTTCAGAATGTTGGAATATAATGACTGAATTGTCGTTAAACACGAGTACTCCGTCCATGTGATTCTTCTGATTTTTCCAGGTACACGACCAAAAGAGTCCTGGAACAGTATGTGTCTCTAAACTACTTCCGTGAAGGTGTGAGATAATAGAAAATTACACTTTTCACCTCAATAGGGAATGGTGGCTGCCGAGCTTCAGAGACTTTTCCATCGATATTCGACCAGAATCGGCTTACACCACCTATACATGGACGTGGTACCCTCCTAATAAGACGCTTTCATCTTTACATCTCATTTTGTCCTATGTGGTCTGGCAAGAACGCTTCCTGAGTCGTGCCCGCAGAAGCTTCCAGCAGTCACCCAAAGCAGCGGTTGCCATACCTTTCATATGCTGAAATAAATTGTATATTCTAAAATTGCGAATAGTTCTTTTATCATTGTTGGATACTTCTTACGAACACATTATTGCTTTTCCGTGTTCAGTATTGATAGTCACATTCAGACGGCTGCGCTACAGCGTATTTCAGTCATTCACATTACTGTTTTTAGAAAGAACACGGATACTATTCGTAGCAGGGATCGAAATTTTTACTCTGGAGCGGAGTGTGCCTTGATATAAAACTTCCTGACAGATTAAAACAGTTTCATACTGGCCATATTTAATAAAATGTCAAACAGCCGACAATGGTTATTACACGTTATATGTCGCTTCTGTCTCTCAGTTTATTCAGTGACTGCAGTTGTTTTGAAAGTCCTTGCGTCTCAGCCATTTAGCATGACCTAATCAAGCTGACGCACTGAATATAATACGGGAACTATTCATCTGAATTAACCTTTGTTCCCACGCCCAACTGCTCCATTTTCGAACTTCATTTGTCCATTTTGGTGACTGTTTGGGAATCATCAGTTTTTACGTTTCGTAACTGGTATTCATTCCGTGACTGCTGTGTTTTATCTGAATCTCATAAATAATGCAATGCTGTCATGGTGCTTTGATAAACTATCATTAAACGATAACAGTATATTAATAGTTCTCAGACAAAGAGTAGTAAGGAGTAAAACGTGACAGGTTTAAATACAATGGTTACCTCAAACTACACGACTTGGTTGTAATTTAAATGTCCGAGAAGATAGACAACACATTACTGCAAAAAAGATTATGCATGCTTTTGCTGGAAGATAAGACTGGAAACATGAAACAGATAGCAATGCGGTATGGTTCTTGGATATCGTCGGTAATTTCCTGAAGTTATTTCAACTTGGCGACAGCCTTTTCCGACTTGGTAATTGCTCCAACTGACTGAGAAATGAAGTTATGCAACGAATCATCTGTGAAGCAATTCACATACGTATTCTAAATCTGCCAACAAAAGTCTATAGCCGCGCGGGATTAGCCGAGCGGTCTCGGGCGCTGGAGTCGTGGGCTGTGCGGCTGGTCCCGGCGGAGGTTCGAGTCCTCCCTCGGGCATGGGTGTGTGTGTTTGTCCTTAGGATAATCTAGGTTAAGTAGTGTGTAAGCTTAGGGACTGATGACCTAAGCAGTTAAGTCCCATCGGATTTCACACACATTTGAACAAGTCTATCACTTGTACTTTATTCGCTAATCATTCACTCATCAACTGTTGTCAATTAGTAAAAACAGACGTTAAGTGCCACAATTAGAAAGACGGAGAAAAGGTTGTATTAAAATGTACTAGAACGCAAACTTCACTGCTTCGAAACTGCCTGGTAAGAAGGCAATTACTGGTAACCGATATCGCTAGCTTTGCCTTAAATAATGTGTATTTTATGATTCTATCACCGGAAAAATTTGCTGTTCTTCAGCATCTAATTCTAAGAAACGACGTTTCCGGTAACTCTTCAAGTAAGTGATTTATTTGCGTTTCCAGCAAACTTAAGATGTGCCTCAACGAAATCTGTGTACTGTCGATCTCCTTCATATATATATAAAATGTCTAATTGTAATGATGTAGACGGGAAGACCCATTATTGTATTGATTACATACTTCCCAACGATCATTGAAAGCAATCACGTCCGTTAAATGCCTGTAAATATGCTAAGAAGCGATTTAAAGAGGAACGAGCAGATAAAACAAATCACAGGAAAGGCAGATGACAGACTGAGATTCATTGAAATTATCTTCAGGTAGTCCGCCCGCAGAGGAGGTAGACCTGCAAAACCCACGTTCGACCGATACTGGGATATTGCTCGCCAGCTTGGGAACCGTACCATACAGGATCGATAGTGGAAATATACCATACAGGATCGATAGTGGAAATATACCATACAGGATCGATAGTGGAAATATACCATACAGGATCGATAGTGGAAATATACCATACAGGATCGATAGTGGAAATAGAGAAGATCCGAAGAAGAGCTGCGCTTTTCGTCACTGGTTCGTTGAGTAAGCGCGAAAGCGTAGCGGATATGCTTATCCAACTCCAGTGGCATACGCTCCAAGAGAGATGTTCTGCATCACGGTGAGGTTTACTGTTAAAGTTCCTAGAGTGTGTGTACCTAGAAGAATGAATCAATATATTTCTTCCTCCGCTGTTCATCTCAGGAGAAGGCCGTGAAGAGATATTCTGGCTCACTCGGAATCTCACCAACACTGGTTCCTTCCACCCACCAAATGTGGAGAAGTAACAATAGTAAATGAAGCACCTTCCACCACATAGCATGAGATGAACAGAGAAGTATGGATGTCGATGATGTCGTTCACGGATTTATTTGAAAGTTACAAGAAAAGGATCGTCTCCTACGAGAAGCGTCTCTTGTTGATTGCCCATACTACCTACGATACACACTAAACCTGTCCGTCTCCGTATCTGTTTACAGTTCTCAGTGAATCCCCCTTTCCCTTCTCTCCCCGCCCCCCTTCAATTTCTCTGTAGTGTTTGTTTTTGTGGAGCTTGCGTGACGATGGTGTGGGTACGTGTGCACGCTTATGCGTTTGCTCGTACAGAGAAGGTGTAGGGAGGGGAAGACAGGAGAACAGGTAACGACAGCTGTGTACGTAAGTGGCCCGTCGGGTGCGTCCTTTCTTGGAGAACACTTAGTTAATTACGCTCTCTCATGGAATTAAGTGCACCACGGACACGGTAATACGAGCATGTGCGCTGGTCATTAGTGTTAGCAGTTGAGTCATCGCGGGGTAAACACGGTGCTTCCGTTAGCTCTTAGCGATTTCTGCCTCTTGTCACATAAGCTTCATTTCTTGTACTTGTCGTATTGCACTTTTTAGTAGCGTGCAGAACTTATTAGCGAGGACGATAATCATACCGTGCGAATGAAATCCAGTGAGTAATGCAGCACAGTTTCTTTCGTGTCACTTGAGTTATGGGTCGTCTACATAGTTCTTCAGCTTTTCTCAAAAGCGAACCATTTTGTAGATAAATGTCTTGATTATAGCTTCAGCGCTGGCATAAGTGTGTAATATCTAAGGGGTACCATTGTGACGGGAATAATATTAATGTAGAAGAATAAATAAAATTATTTCTGAAAAACAAAAGTACTTGTTATTTTTTGAACACGCCTCGTATGTAATTTAGTGTCGCACAACTTCTATTATTATTGTTTCGTGTATCAAAAATAAATCCACCCGTCGGGGGACTTTAATTTATAAAATGTATAGATTGATGGACAGACGTACATTTTCTTCATTAAAAATTCAAGGACAAACTCATAGGTAAAATTTCGAAAATGTATTACTCCTCACGATAATCTACCGTTTCCGCAGTTTTATTATATGTTTAATACAATGGCCACCAAGAGTCTTGTCAGATACGTATAGTGCCCCATCTCCGAAGAAAATTATCGAACTCACTCTGCTATGACAAATGTCGAGAGGTGACACACAGTTCAGGCTAAATGTTGCTTTAATAAGTTCTCCATAAATGTATGCAAATTCTTCCTTCTTTTGTTCAGTATGTTATACATTGCTGTTAACTAATCAGAAATTTTTCACACGGTTTTAGCGTTTCCTCCAGCATGCGAGGCAGGTCCATGTTCAAAAAATAACGGGAACTTTCTCTTTTTAGAAAGAATTTTATTTATTCTTCTACATTAATATTACTCCCATGAAAGTTGTCCGCCTTAGATATTATACACTTATGCCTGCACTTTTTCCAATCCCCGAAACAATTCTGGATTTCGATGTTGAGATATCGTTTAGTTGCACGCAGACGGCGTTGAATTGTATGTCTGTCATCATCACAGCAAGGTCGCGCAAATCCGTCCAATCTCCCGCGTGCCGGTCGGCCGCACTCAATCTGCAGTGTGTTCGTCGCTACAAAATTGCGAACGAGCTTTTTCTTCTCCACGAGAAAGCAAGACCTCACACTTCTCCGTGAGAAGGCAGGGCCTCGCACGAGTCTGTGCACCCGAAGGGAGCTCACAAAGCTGTTGTGACTTGGCAAGACAGCCAAGCCAAGTACCGGGTGGTTATTATTAAAATGCAGCGGCTCAAGTTGGTCCAATATGTGCTGTAATTATCGTACGGTAGCGAAACTTGGTATGTATTCTAATGCGTTAATGCGGAACCGATTTACGCCGGAAAAAAATTAGTTCCAATTTTGGCCACCAGGTGCAAATCTGACGTTGTACATCATCTCGCGACGTCTCCGGTGCTCATATTGAACAAATTGTATAAGAGGCGGTTAATAATGAAACCAACATTATGCGTTGCTCACTTGTTTGACCTTTTATGCCCACATCCCGTTCCTAATCCATTACATAGGGAAACCTCTCTATACGTATTTTTGGAATCTACAGCTCCGGAATCCGTAAACTCAAGTTTCATTAACTGTTCTGAGCCGTTTTAGTAGTTTTGTATCGTTGTTGACTATATCCAGCGACACACGAGCAACTTGCATTCACCGCAGTTTATATTCGAAATGCAACAATTTAGGAAATGTCACACTTTTCATATCCAAGACAAGGGAAAAAATCCATTGCACCTGCCAACTGATATGTCACCATTATCGGCAACTTTTCTGACTGTGATTCACCGATCGTTAACAGTTATTTCTTTCACTTCTCCCCCGATTTCATCGTTTTATGATGTGCCGCTGCGTCGACGGAGCTTGTTATCTTCATGTTCACGGCATTCCTTGAAACGTTTATACCACTCGTAAACCCTTTCTCTACTGGTACCAGATCCACCAACAGCAGTAATTAACGTTTCTAAAACGTTGCTGCAACTCATTTATTTCTCATAGAAAATTTAATGAAATTGTCTGATCCATTTTTATTTAAAACGAATAATCGCCAGTAGTACCAAAACACGTGTAACCTATTTGACGGCTGACAACAGACTCAATATCTGATATGGACGTACAGATACTTTTCAGTTATTCCTAACAACAAACCAACTAAAACCTCGGACTAACACAACACGCGAAATTACAAAATTCCCATAACGTTTATAACACACTTCGTATGCTGCCTTGCAAAATAGAGAAGGCCTTTGTGTGCTTGCTGTACTGCATTCCATCCCCATACTCACCGTTCTTGCGTAGTACTTGCAAGGGAAGCATCCCAGCTTGGACAGCTAAACCCGCATAAAATATTTACATGCGGAGATGTGTGTGCTCTAGCACTTTCTAGGTCATTTCTCTGCAAAACACTGCGTTTGTGTACAAGCGATATTTGAATGTTTATCCAGAAAGAGTATTACATTAAATATACAACCACGAAAGACCACCAAATACTACTAACTTCTAGATGTATATATTTTTAGACAGTTCAGAATCTATGAAAGACGTCATGTTCATTTTGCACTATTGTAAATTGACAAACCACAAGTCTCGTTACATAGTCGATGTTTTCATCACCCGTCTTCGCTGTGTAACCCACAACCATCTGCACCGAGATGCAGAGGTATGTTAACATACGCGCGAAGGAGATCTGGTTACGAAATTGATGTTCCTGTTATATTATTTGATAATGTGATCGCTATAACTTTTAATATTCGGGCTATTGCAGTGTAGATACACCAAAAATGAGTAGCATGTAGGCAAGCTGCACTCGTGAAGAGTACTTACTGTTTCACACCGCTGTACTTGAATCACTACATTGTAACTCCAAATTCGCACTTCTGTGATTAAAGAAAGAAAGTACTGCAATACAGCAAGTTATGTTTTTGAAAATAATAACTCTGTAAGTGCTGCACCTGTTAAGACACATCTTTTCAAACTAATGTTTATGACTCTTGCCAATCTGCAGGCCATAATTGTCTGCTGCACGGTATTGTCTTTTGAGTGACTTGTGCTTCTGTAGTATCCGTAAGATTCAAACACCGATTGTACACAAATGCAGAGTTTTACAGATAATGGCCTTGATGGATGATGGCTTAGACACATCTTTGCACTTTAAAATCATTTTTATGTTTTTCCATTGAGTTTCTGCTCATTCCCTCTGTCACTGCGACATCAGTCAAAACTCACCTTCACCTTTTCTTGACGTAACTAACCAACCAACAAACTAATACCTCTTCAGTGTCATGCCAATCAGTCCAGGCCTGTCACTTGCAACTGACGGTATTTACTTCATTCCCAAATCAGATTGTGGACAATAGCGGCCGTGAACATACGAAATTATTTTTCGTTAATCAATATACAATATTTTAATCAAGATCCAGCTCCAAATACACTTTTAATTGAAAATTCCGTACAAACTGGTAAGCACAAAGTAGAACCACAGCGTATTAAAGTTATGTAATATATTTCTTTGAAAAGTCGATAAATTTTAATTAGTAAATAATAATATGCTACCATATTATCTACTTCAATAGAGTAGATGACAGATGCTAAAGAAAAATCAAATTACGCTTTAGTGAAAGAGATGAAGTACAGCAAAATCAGTTGGCTGCTATTGTCCTTAATAAGACTCATTTTTAGCATAAATGGCGAATATGTAAATTTTAGTATTTTTTCCAACTTAACCAACCAATTCCAGAAAACCTCATTTCCACCAAATCGCCCTTCTCTCCCTTAACAAAAATAACAGAAAAACAAGAAGAAGACTACGTAATGGAGTGATAATCACCGCCGTTAACGCGTATGGCTTCGGATGTGATTTGTAACTGGTCATTTTTCATCGTAAAAGCCGCCGGTAACTCATGTTTGAATTTACAGTCATTAATAAAATATTTCTACATGTCTGAACAACATAAAAACTCTACATGCCATGTGAAATACAGATGTATTATTTGGTATTTCAAATTCAAGTTTGTGCCATCTCCTACAGCATGCAATGAAATTTTGTTTCCACTTACCATTTCATTTCTGATATGTAAAACGAGTATAAAGCGACCCCAACGATGGATCTCGCGATCCATATATATTTTTCACATCTGGTATCACAGATGACATATTGTCACCACACAGAGCTTTCAAATAGCTTCTATAAAACATAAAGAAAAAGAAGAGGAAGGAAAGAAGAAGAACGCTTCTGTTTTGTTTTACTGTCTCTCTGTGTGGACTAAAATATGTAACCAAGAAATAAATTTCAAATACAACGTGACGGTGTTGCAATGTTACACTGAAGATAATTTCTTTTTACCGTCTGTCACCATACGGAGATTGTACTTGTGTTCACATATACAATTAGAATTCGTAATACGCAGTAAATAATATTGTAGCCGATTTACGATCTCTTAAACATCTACCACCTTCCCTAAAACGGAAGTTTCCTGTCATGTTCCGGCAGTGTAAACTCATCATCTTACCTAGTACGTTTGAGGAGAAGCGCAGACTCCTCGTTCCGAGAAATTAATTCTGCGGTCCAGATATGTGGAGCTATTGGCACAATTTACTCCGCGAGTTGCGGGAAATTATCAATTTAAGACGCGCAGACACGACGTGGGGGCGTCCGCTCAGCAGGGCGCGTTTCTGCCTAGGTGGGGACACCAGACAGCGTAGTGGAGAGCATGCTGCCATCTATCGTCGACCCAAGGGACTACGACCGGCTGCGATTCATGCAGATGAACGGAGGAGCGCCGAATAGCTTCGAGGAGACCATTCACAGGGTAAGTGAAACATCATACTGTATTTTAATGAAGTAGATTTAGTATTTCGAACGTATTTCTTGCATTGTTACTGTTAGTGGTATGTTAGCAAAGGCTGCGTCCTTTCAGATTCAAAACTTTCAGTATTCAGACTGACCGAGAACAACAGTTATTTTACATTGTCAATAAAGCAAAATAGCTCGTTCGTTACACATTTATTATGATATTTATAAATTGTTCATGGGGTATGCCTCGTCAGTACTGCAACAGGAGGATCATAATAACTGACAAGTTGAGGAAATCTGACTTGATGAAACAGTACAAAAATCACCACCTCCTCCTAAGCAAAATGCGATCTGTAGCGCCATTTATCGAGGTGACATGAGTACCATTACATCTGTAGACAACTTTAGTTGCCTTTTGATAACTTAAAAAAAAATCCCAGAAAATTCACTAGAAAAAACACAAATGACTAAAATTAACCGAGTACTGAAAGTCATTCTGATTTTACGGTGTGTTTTTCCTAGTTGATCATACAATGATTAAGAATATCTCTGTCTACACAAGTTTCCTTTGTTGTTTATTACGCGTGGGAGGAAGATGCGGAATTTGCTATCTTTGCTTCGCGTCTGTCTAGTTGCCTAGGAAAGGGATTAATCGAACCTGCTTTACCTCGTACTGAGGACAATGATCTTGATCATATGAAAAGGTTGCAGCAATATCTGTGGTCCACTTGAACTTCCTAGCCATCGGACTTGCCGAAGTGGTAACACCGGTTCCCGTCATATCACCGAAGTTAAGCGCTGTGGGGCTTGGCTAGCATTTGGATGGGTCACTGTACGGGTCTGCCGAGTGTTGTTGGCAAGCGAGGTGCACTCATCCTTTGTGAAGCCAATTGAAGAGCTACTCGATTGAAAACTGACAACGGCCGAGAGAGCGGTGTGCTGACCTCATGTCCTTCCGTATCCGGATCCGGTGACGCATAAGGGCTGAGGATGACGGGGCGCCCGGTCGGTATCAGTGGACCTTCAAAGCCTGTTCGGACGGTGTTTGTTTGTACTTGAACTTCCTCGCTTACCTTCTGACATAATTCAGTAGAAAATATAAATAAATAAAACAGTACAAATGGAGCACACATTTGATACAAATTGTTTCTGGGTGCTACCGTAAAACAGTTTTGTTGAGCGCAAGGTTACCAATTGACTAGCAAACACTGAAACAGCAGTGTGGTAGAACGTCTGGGCAGAGGTAGCATAGGTAAACGGGAAAGCTGGAAAGCTGGATTGCTAACCAATGCTTTCAAGAACGACTCGAAATTGTATACTGCACCTACATACCTTTATTTGGTAATGGAGCAGCTTTATTTCTAAAGCAACAGCAACTCTGTCCTCTCGGGGCAGAGAGAAACATCTGTTCGAAGAACAAGGTACTCAGTTTGCAATCTAAAAACAGTAGCAATATAAACAGTAATTTTAAAATATAATTACTAATAATAATAGTACTGTTCGTGCTAGTATCAAAGGAGGTGGTAGCAGCAGCAGCAGTGGTACAGCAGTAGTAGTTGTAGTTAGAATAGGTAATATAACATAGTAGATTTAAGGGAAAGCATTGTTAATTGGCTATGTAAAATTAGAAAATAAAGCAGGAAATGGGTTTGGTAGTAAGAACGTAGCGTCAAATGCATCCGTATTCAGTCTCATATAGTTGATATAACGCTGTAGAGTTTCGTTGTTATGCTCAATTTGTGGTATCCAGAGCAACCAGCCTATAGCGCCTACAGCAGCTGGAAGTGACTCAGTCTTGTTCTGGTACGTCTGCACAGGTACTTGTAGGTTTGTGGCCGTTCCTAGCTGTGTGGCTAGTAACATGATTTCTAAAACGATCTTGTCATCGCCGAAGACAGTGATCACCTAGGGTGGCCGCCATCTCTCATGGTGGATTCATTGCCAGATCAATGAAGGGTGCCTTTCACCGGAACGATTGGTCCCTGAAAACAGCACGGAAACATTTCTCAGGCCATTAGACTTCTCGCGCTATATTGAGCTCGTTCAACAGTGGACAGAAAGCGTCTGGTCCCAGAGGTTTCTCACGGGACGCATTGAGATTCATCCGCCCCATGAAAAAGAAGCATGACTCACTAGAGGAGAGTATAGGTAGCAGCAGTGCAGTATCGATATTGCGACAAATTCAGGTGTTTGCCGTCGACCAACTCCATTACCATAAATCATCTACTTTGGAACCCTATATTGGCTGGCTCACACGAACTCAGCAACATTTATCTTCTTCACATACGATCTCTGCAAATTGCCCAAAGGTGCCCTTCCTGCCAGTACCAGAACTACGCAACCAATAACAGACCTGTGATTTTCTGTTGGCGCCATCCAGTAACACGTCAGTAAACCATATTGTAGGACGGTATAAAAGTTAAGCAGAAGGGAACTATAACACTTTTATTACAAAATTTAAAAAGATGATTAATTATTATTTTAAATCCCCTAAGAGGGTATATCGATTTAATGTGTAGTTACAGTAGAACATCTCACGTAATCCTCAGTATCATGTGGGAACTATCAGAATTATTCAGACCGTACATAGTTCAGTATGAATGACCGTGGTACAAGTTAGAACTGTCATAAATGTCATAATAGTTGATAGTAGTAGATTGATTTGGGGTAAAAATGAAATTAATAGAATTTTAATGGCGTATCTACACGCAGCAGTTCCCGTATTTTGCTCATGTTTTAATCTTTCCAAAGATTTCTTTGTTGTCAGGAAAAGCACCAACAAATAAATAAGTGGCATAGCTTGTGCCATTTATATAACTCACCGTGGCAACTCATGTTGCTTTTCCGAGATATTCATTACAAGAGCAGAAAAATTATTTTTTATTGGAGACGTACTGAGACACAAAAAAAAATTGTCAGAAATAGTATAAAAATTACTATCTTAGTGGTGAATGTGCGCTACAGATTAGATGACGTACATAAACTTAGAGAGAATGGACAGAAGTCGATTCCATTTAGACATCTATTTTAAATCCATTAGTAAATATTTAATGTGTCTTAGGTGGGTATGTTCACACTGTTCGTGAATGTATTGCTAAGGGATATATACTGCCGTAAAAAATGCAACACCCTCAAGAACAAGGACATTTTTTTGACAAGTGAGGTAATGAGTAATTCATCATTTTAAGACTATATGGTGACAAATTCAGACTTAATGAAACACAGATGTCACAGTGAAGGGTGCACAAACAATCGTACCCATACACAGTGTACTACATTCCGACGGCAACGCAGGCATCTATTCTCACATGCAAACAGTCATAAAGGCGCCGAATGGCATCCTTCGATAGACTGTTCCTAGGATATTGCACCTTTTTTTGCATTTCGGCAAAGGTTCTTGCGGACCCCGGGGAAAGAGTAAAATCCCGCCTCATTATGTCCCATACGTGTTCAGTTGGTGATCTTGCTGGCCAGGTCACTTATTGTACACCACTAGGGGCACACTGTCACAGCATCCGCATGTGGACGTGCATTGTCCTGCTGAAAAAACACTTCTCCTTTCTTGTCGAAAAAACGGCAGCAGTACAAGCACAACAGCCTGTACAATGTACCTGGCACTGATTACTTTACCCTGCAGGAAAACCAAATGTGACCGCGATTTGCAATTGATGACCTTCCCACACCATGAAGGCTGATATGGGACCAGTGTGTCATGCACGAGTGCATTCTGGAAGAGGCAGCTCACCAGCTCTACGTCATACACTTATGCGTCCACGAGTCGCATAAAGACAAAACCTACTCTCATCGCTTAAGAAAACAGATGACCATCCCACTCTCTAGTTAACTCTTTCAAGACACCAGAGTTGCCATACTTGGTAACGTCGTGGTATCAGTGGCAACCTGTTGAGAGGCACACGTGATCTTAATCCTGCTGCAAGCAGACGGTTCCTAGTGGTCCCTCATAATACAGCAGATGTAACGGTGTTCGGTCGGTTACCGCTGCTCGCATGATGCGTCGATCTTGTCGTGCGTCTGTACATCGCGAACGTCCTGAACCTGTTCTACAAGTGTGGGAATGTTCCACAGACCACTTTCTAAAGCATGCGCAGCAATTCGTCGATGCGTCCATCTAGCGTCCCATGGGCACACATTGCGATCCCCCTCAAAAGGCTGAAGCTGTTCAACAGGAGTACATACACGTCGGTGGGGCATGGTTGTCCCCTACAATGAATGTTGCTAACATTGATCACCTCTATACTCTGCACAGTTACCATCTGCAGAGTCAAAGCAGACGGTGGACAGGCAGGCCTCGTGAGCGCAACTGATCGCCGCTGACCGTGACAAATGAATCTCTAACACTGCAATACCTCAGTACGCACATACGGGGAAAAGAAACCTAACTTTTTTTGACTTATCTATTCACATTTTAAGCACAAACCTTCAGTCTCCTTTAATGTTCTCTTCACTTGCACTAATTTACTTGTCTAATCTTTTATTCCATTGTTCAAAACGTTGCTTAAATTCTTGTTTTCGTAATGCTTGAACGCGCCTCCTCCGTTTTCTTTTCTTCACGTCAGCAACATTTGTACAACGCTTTCCTTTCATGTCTCTTTTTATTGTAGGAAACGAAAAACAAAATAAGTCAAAAAGTCGCACGCGGCAAGGTCAGGTGAGATTGGGGGGAGGGGGGGGGAGCGTATAGAAACGAAGCAGGGGTCATACAATTTTTGGTCAAGAATTGTCGTATCGGCAGAGCAGGGCAGGGCTGTGCTGTGTTAGCAAGGGCATTGTCATGATAGAAAAACTAGTCACCCTACTGCCACAAATCAGACCACTTCCACCACGCACCGTTGCACAGTTGCACAGTCCCTTCAAAACTTCCAAGCAGAAAGCTTGGTTAACAGTCTGACCTTTCAGGGCAAACTCTGAATGGACGACTCCTCTCACATAGCACCGGTTTAATGTTTGGTTTCAGCTGATGAGCTTTCTTGGGGCGAGGCGAGCTTGAAGTCTTCCACCATCTTCGTTGTTGCTTTGCTTCAGTATCGTTAAGCATAGCACCAAGATTCGTCACCTGTGATAATTTTTGAAAAAAAAAAGTTAGGATCATTTCGGGACACTTCTTCCAACGTACTGAATGCTTCCACGCGACCTAGTTTTTGTTCAGCAGTCAGCAGACGTGGCACGAATTTGGCAACCATCCTTTTCATTTCCTAACCTCCTGTCACAATTCTCTTTATAGAACTCCACGTCACTCCCAACAGCTCCAAAATTTCTTCACTGGTCCGTCGTCGATTTTTGTTGATGGCTGCACAAATGTTCGGGCCGTGAAAGAACGACGAAAACGAGGTTTATCATCATCTGACATTTTTGAAACGGGAAAACTACTCAGACACTTAAGTTTCCCCCAACGCATCGTTCTTGTACGCAGTTTTTAACATTTCAAGAATTTCTGTAGCACTTTTTCCAAACAAAAAGCAGCATATTACCACCGCACGTTGTTCACGAAAATCAGCCATTGCAAAGTAACAATAATAAGAAACAGTTGTCACTATAAACTAAGCCGAAACCAGTCCTGATCATATCAGGGACGGCGCTCGGCTTACTGACTGCAATGTTGACTCTGTGCGTTGCGAGCGGCAAAACGTGGGACTACGGAAGTTCTGCCTACAAAAAAATTAGTTCGGTTTCTTTTGGGTACCTCCTCATATTATACCCTGGTGCCACTGAACACAATCCTTGAGGGTGTTGCATTTTTTCCGGCAGTGTATAATGGACCACTGACATCTGATGGTAATGCTGGTGCAATAACACGAATGTGATTCCACAGTAACCAAGGATTTCTCATGTTTTCAGTCAGTTAAATATAATTTTTTAGCGACTATATCTGATGTATATTTCGTAAGATTTAGAAACAGATAGGACTGTTAGGAGAAAAGAGGCTGTGTATAGGCTGTTCGTACAAATGTGTTATGCAATTTTAGCATCAGCTACATGTCAGGTTTACAGTATTGTATGTTATAAATGTATGACCTTATCTCATGTAAAATCAACGAGAAGTTGGTGAAGATACGGGTTCAGGAAAAGTATAGTACAGATAAGGTAATGTTTTTAGTAGTTGTTGCTAGGCCTCGTTTTCAGCATAATACATCGAGTAGCTCTCGTACTACGGTCAATCCATGTACCGGTAATCAGTTATTCTTCAGAAACGAATTTATGCAGTTACCTTAGATGACACGCAAACAGGTAGGTACATCATATATACCGGTACTTTCGGTGGAACAGTTAACTGATAAATGCCAAGCAAATTCATTTTCTTTCTCTATAGATCGCTGAGTTCATGCTCACATTGCAATCACACTCACTAACGCTTTTGTTTCTCCACACAGCTGAAAGTGCAAGAAGTCCTGAAGAAGAGAGAGCGCTTCCACAAGGAGCACGAGGAGGTCAGTTGAGAACATCACTTGCTTCAGTGGCTGTCTTCGAAGCTTTTAGTGCATCGCTGTTACTTCCCATTTCTTCCACTATTTAGCGAAATACAAAATACGTTCGAACTCGAAAAACAGTATTTTTAGAACATTTGTGTTGTGTAGAAGTTACCATAGTGATGAGCTTTCTGTTGTGTGTAAGCATGCTTTGTATCTGTTGTTTAAAAAAACCGCTTATATTTTGTTCTGCATGTACATGTCAAACGGAATCGCTGACAATGACTGTAGAATAGTTAGTAATTAGTTTCTGGAGGGGGTAAAACACTTCGAGAAAACGCCATGGTAAAATATTGCAGTATCATTTTTTTATGTGAATGTGAACTGCCTTTCGCCTTCTACATCCTTGGACGGCCATCTACGGGCTTCACTTGGGAGCTGTCATTAGTTCAGGAATTTCTTTCCCAGCTACCCTTCTTTTGAAGGACGTTTAAAATATTGTAACCACTTTTTCACTAGTAATCTCTTAGTGTGGATTCTTCTACATGCGACGGCTCAGTTTTAACTTTACAGTAGAAAGTCATACAGACACAATTTTCCCCGCTCGCCCCCCCCCCCCCTTCCTCATCATGCGCCCCCCCCCCCCCGTCCACCATCATCCTTCCCCTTTCCCCATTTGTACGTTTGTATTGCTTACAGGGACTCTCTATTAGCGCATTTAGTCACACTGGCATTCAGTCTAAGATACCATATATTTTCGAGAGCGATGTTCATTTGAAATTTCAAATATGTGTAGATTCTGAAAAGACTGGAATAATTAAAAGACAACTACTATGTTTCTTATTTTTTTGTCCACTTATCTATTTCTGTTGTCGCCATAAGGGAACAAATGTGCAAAGACATGTACGAGTTGTATGCAAATTATAATATCTTAAAGTGTGTTGTTGTAATCTTGACGTACTACTCTACCAAGTAGTTGAAAATTAGTTTTTGTCCCAATATAGCCTCCTTGAATAAGAACAGGTTTTACACTACGTCGGCGGCATCCCTGCACGGTGGCTGTGCACGCTTCTTTAGGGGCTGTTGGGCCCACTAGAAAACTGCTGATGCACGTGCAGCCCGACTGAAGAGCCAGTGAGAGCATCCTTCACCGTTGGAAAAAGCCAAAAATCTGGAGCATTTGCTGGTTTGGGATTCTCAAAGCCCCGATCTGAAACACACCGCCGGCTGGAGTGGCCGAGCGGTTCTAGGCGCTACAGTCTGGAACCGCGCGACCTCTACGGTCGCAGGTTCGAATCCTACCTCGGGCATGGATGTGTGTGATGTCCTTAGGTTAGTTAGGTTTCAGTAGTTCTAAGTTCTAGGGGACTGATGACCCCAGAAGTTAAGTCCCATAGTGCTCGGAGCCATTTGAACAATTTTTTTGAACCACACCGAACATCTTAGGAATAACCCAGAGTCGGTCCTGTTCCAGAGCAATTCACGGAATAACCCACAATACTTGTGGGCACTCTCAATGCACCAGTGCATCATCGTATATTACATTCTTTAACAATAGCGAAACTAGATATTAGGTGCAGTTAATTACGTAGTTGGCATTTTCATGCCAAGTAGAAGTGGCCACTCGATGATTTTTGGACGTATAGCATTCCCTATCGGTCATACGTCATCGGCATTTAACCGTTAACGTTTGATGTAGGTGCGTAGTCATTTTGCCAGGAAGGTTGATCTACACTAAACGTTCGCACCCCATCGATAGATCGATGACCACAAGAATACTGTATTCTCAGTGGCTCAACTACTTCTTAGAAGCAAACTCAAAAAGTGATCGTGTATCGTAAGTCTTTCATACCCTTAGCCATTCTACCATTCTTGAGAAAAAAGGAAATATTTTGGTCGCAGCTCCATCAAGTAGGCCACTTTTATAATTCGCCAAAAGATGGTGACGGTAGACTCTTGAATCTTCATCGTATGGCTAGCACCTCCCGTCGGGTGGACCGTTCGCCAGGTACTGGTCTTTCGAGTTGACGCCACTTCGGCGACCTGCGCGTCGATTGGAATGAAATGATAAAGATTAGGACAACACAACACCCAGCCCCTGGGCGGAGAAAATCTCCGACCCAGCTGGGAATCGAACCCGGGTCCTTAGGACTGACATTCTGTCGCAGCCTGCTGAGAATTGGGGAACTCTCTTACTATATTCAATGGCATTTTTTTGAAGCTGCGCGATTTTAAGAATGACCCTGCTCCCGTCGGTGTATAATAATCAAGAAAAATTTGTTGCCCATATGCTCGTCAAGTGAAGAGCTTTCTGAAGAAACAGTTGGTGAAAAATTTGTCCGTTCTCGTTGAACAGTGAATACAGGGTTATGTCGCGGTATCTGTAGATGTTTGAGGGAGAGGATGAGGAGAAAGTCCCAGAAAGTTCTGCAGATATTTATACACGTCTCTGTGTCAGTGCACTGTTACGTATGAAGCACACTGTGCAAGTGCTAAAATAAAAATGGTACTAGCTTGCTATCCATGGTACTACCAAACTTAATTCATTTCTCCTTTCTTCACTTTCTAAAAATGAATTTAAAACTGAAGAGTCGAAGATGTACAGTGCAGGAAACTCAAGGAGAAACGCAGACAACACGAAACAGTTGAAGAATAATTCGAGGATAAGTTTCAACGTGGTGTTTAATAACTCTTCATAACAATGAATTTGCTACTGGGTGAAAATATTGCGAGTA
Source organism: Schistocerca serialis cubense (assembly GCF_023864345.2). NCBI lineage: Eukaryota > Metazoa > Arthropoda > Insecta > Orthoptera > Acrididae > Schistocerca > Schistocerca serialis. The sequence goes on from NC_064638.1 coordinate 928,719,571, forward strand.
TTACGTAACAGGATGCGATGATTCCGATTTTGCAATCGTAAATGTTGTAGGACGTCTGGTTTAAACTTATAGCTGAAAGTTATATGATAAAAGCCTGTACATGGCTTAATATGTAGCTGCATTAACGAGCCATGTTCGATGTACGATTGTGTGTGTGTGTGTGTGTGTGTGTGTGTGTGTGTGTGTGTGTGTGTGTGTGTGTGTGTGTGTGTATACACGCGTGTGTTCTCAAGGATACTCTGTTTTATGCGTCTGTGGAAAGATAAGTGTGCAGTAGTGAAAACAAACAGGCAGACTTGGACAAGTTCTAACTCGTCCGCGAACTACAGCATGCAGGCAGGATTCAACATGTTTAATAAAATTAGTTCCCGTCAGTTTCTCCTGTTCGTCCATCAGTCTGATTCGGAGGTGTCTAGAGAATAGTTCGTGCTAGTGTGGCTCTGTGTTTTATTAATCAACAGTAGCAGTAACATGCATTTAAGTGATTTCGGATAAGACGATTCGGTAATACGGTATATGATAATTCAGTAAACGAAAAATGAATAGGCGCAGTTGTGTAAATTGCCCAGACTGATTTTGTTACCTTTGTGGCAAGGATAGGACGTCTGACCAGCGCAAGAACATGACCAGAAAGCTACGTTTAGCTTACAAACATTACTTCAGATGTGAAATCGGAGATAAAAAAAATACTTGGCTCCTCATCTCTGTTGCATCATGTGTTAACTCTGGCCTAACCCAGTAACGGTAAGTGAAGTCGAATGCGGGAGCAGAAAAATCACCACTCGGATTTCTATTTCTACTTTATCAACATATACGTGTACAGCTAAAAGAACAAGTAAAAAATCATGTATCCGGATTGTCAGTCTGCTCTGAAGCCTGTGGTGCATACTATAGGTTACCCAGTATCAATTCCTCCTGCATCCGATGCAATGAACAACGGAGGAAGTGATACTGAAGGTAGTGACAGTGACGCAGGAGCTACAGAATACACGACTGATCCCCACAGTGACATTAAAAAGTCACTTTTGATCAACCAAGCCGAACTGGACGACCAGGTTCGCGATTTGTCCTTGTCGAAAGAAAAGTCTGAACTGTTGGGTTCCAGACTGAAGGAGTGGAACTTATTCGAGAGAGGTGCTACAGTTACGCGCTTTTGAGATCGCCACAAGAAAATGCGGGCATACTATGCTGTTGAAAGCGGTATTTGCTTCCGCCATGACGTAACAGTGCTCATAAAGAAACTAGATAACAAAGACGTAGCAGAAGTTTGGAGACTTTTTATTGACTCTAGCTCAAGTAGTCTCAAAACTGCACTACTACACAATGGCAACCAGAAACCGTCAATTCCTATTGCTCGTGCCATGAGCATGAAGGAAACGCACGAAACAATGAACACTGTCTTGATGCTGATTAAGTACTTAGAGCATAATTGGAATATCTGCGCCGATCTGAACGTTGTAGCCCTTCTGTTAGAAATGCAGACAGGGTATATAAAGCACATGTGCTTTCTTTGCTTGTGGAGTAGTCAAGGTGACAAGAATCACTATATAGTGAAAAATTGGTCACCCAGAAATTAACCTGTAGGCGCACAGCACAGCGTTCATGTGCCTCTTGTGGATCGCTATAAGATTTACTTACCTCCTCTCCATATCAAACCGGGTCTTATGAAACAGTTTGTTGCAGCGGTGGCTAAAACAAATCGTAGTTTTCAGTACCTACAAGACAAAAAGGCAAGTTTGGAAAGATGAAAACTAACGCAAGATTGAAAGCTGAAGTCTTCGTCGGACCAGAAACACGAAAACTGATTCGAGATCCACAGTTCAGATTGGTGCTCACGGAACGAGAACTATCAGCTACGGACACATTTGTGCTTGTTGTGCACAGCTTTTTTGGGAACCACACAGCAGAAAACTGTGCAGAAATTGTGGACAACTTGCTAACAGCCTTCGGTTGCCGAATGTCATTAAAGCTGCATTTCTTACATTCGCGTCTCACCTTTCCATCAAATATGGGAGGCGTGAATAAACAAACATTTACAATTCACTTCCTAATTATAATATTTAGTGTTTTCGTCGCAAAGTACGCACATTAATTTTCCTAAAATTTCTCACATTCACAATTCAACGTAGTTAATAGTATTATTCTTGATAGCCTTTACGCGTAGATAACTTTTTTCCTTACGTATCAGAGCGAATCCGACTGCAGCTCTGTATTCAGCGCATATGAATTACTACAAGGAACGTATTTTCAACCCAGCCGGTAAAAATTTTTGTTTTGTTGCGTAGTGTAATAACAGAAAAGTCGGACTACCGGTCGTTACGTGTTAATACGCTCATAGGAACTTCTCGACAGTACCTTATGCACGAATCACCAGATAGTTTTAAGACATTCGTCTGTGGTGATCAGCCTGGCAATAAATCATTTCTCCTCATATTAAAATGGTCTACAAAAGACCCTAAAAATTTCAGTGCCATCAAGTAATCACCAGAAAACATCAAATGTATGGTACATTCCATTGATGGCCATAAAATAAAATGACCAAACTTTCAGACTGACACAGTTAGATTTTTTAAAGAGTTCTGATGTTTTGTGTCGAACGCTTAGAATTCATCAAGTACAGGACCAAATAGAGAGACGTGGACTGATTTCTAAGGTTACTTTGCAGGTTATTTTGATCCACTTACATATTTCATTAGTTATGAGCTGTGGAGACTCCGAGTTGCTTTAATCGCACGTTTTTAAATGATGAAACTGATAGAACATCAGAGCAATGAGACAGTGGGTAGGGCATGGAACAATCACCGTATGCAGAGCTGTAAAGTGGTTCCGTATACCACGCATATCCTGTTCGGAAAGAACAGCATTCAAATACGTGTCCGTACATCTGTATATAGTTTCTCCGTGATTGTTCTAAATTAGTCTCAGCGAATGACAGGATTTTTCCCGAAACAAATAACGACTGATCACTTCCCTCTTCTTGTACACCTGCGGTAGTGTACCTAATGATCACGACGCCGGTAAGCCCCTAAACTGTAACCTTCCCTTGGTTCTCGGTAACTTACTTGAACAGAGGCCCCTGGAGCATGCTGAAGGAATGTTATGTTTTGTTGTTAGCAATTTCCTTTTCGTAGCAGTCCAGTTGTGAACACCCACTATTTGAAACACACTCTACCAAAGATGATGGTCGAGACGGATCGTAGCATCACGCATGTCAGTAGTCCAATTGACTCTTCAAAATGCGTGCAACATCAGTGCAGTCTCCCATTATGTTTGTGTGAGACTTATTCTAATATACGAACGACATTTTCTACAACGCGGATATCGTCAATGCATGGGTTTGAGCCGAATCATTCGCTCTCACTATGCCCAGAGACGTCTGCGGCAGATGATCGCTTTCGAGCATATGTTAGTAAGCGTCGTGGTACGATTTGCAAACGTAATATTATGCGTCGGCGTGTGTTGTCACCTGCGATCAGAACTAATATGTGTTGCGGTACGGTATTGCTTCTTCTATACTAGTGAAGACAGAATTTTAACTTACGCTTAGAACAACTTTATTTGCAAAAGAATCGGTATATTTTTTACAAGCATGCTCTTTGGAGTACTTTTTACAATTACCTTTATGTGCCAAGTTTACATTTATCTTCCTCAAATACTCAGTGTTCCGTATTTATATGACCACGTATGGAGTTACTGTTTTCACTGGTTTTGCTATAGGGTGTCAAAGTCCACACAAAGCTTTTGGAAGGGGAAGCACGCAGACGTTGTCTTCCACAAACACCAACAACAAGTTGATATAGAAATAAATCACGCTTGTGATCAATGGTGCAATGTGAGTTCCGTTCTCACCTTGAGCTATAGGGAGTGCAGTGCTATACTGTCGACAAAAATCGCGCTTCTTAGTAATCACCGAAATGCAGCGAAAAGCACAAGAGACCTCTACCGGGAACAACATGAGTCGTTAACTCTCAACTGGCGCCAAGATAAACTTTTATTTGTGCTGCTTTAGTTAAAACTCACCCCAAATTTATATCTTCGTTCATGTAGAACATATAGTCTTGTGAAATCCGATGGCCGGCCGAAGTGGCCGTGCGGTTAAAGGCGCTGCAGTCTGGAACCGCAAGACCGCTACGATCGCAGGTTCGAATCCTGCCTCGGGCATGGATGTTTGTGATGTCCTTAGGTTAGTTAGGTTTAACTAGTTCTAAGTTCTAGGGGACTAATGACCTCAGCAGTTGAGTCCCATAGTGCTCAGTGCCATTTGAACCATTTTTTGAAATCCGATGAATCATTAAAATACCCTGAAGTTCCGTCAGTGAACAACCCTTAAACGAAATCATATTATTCCCTCCCTGGAATAATGGAATGAAATTCCAGGAAGGTAATACTCGATCACATAACCTTCAGAATGCCTGTGTCATTTGTGCAGAACAACTAGAAACGCTTCGTCCCAGACTTTTCTGTCCTCTACATACGTGACCGCTCGAATGAGAAACTAGCTGGTCGGAGTCTCTCGAAATTGCGTAGCAATGAATTGTGAGGACTGGTATCAGTGCAACCTGGCAAACGATAGCACATCAGCAAGTCAGTTTCACTTGATGTCACGGCCTGTTTATTTTAGCTCAAACTAAAAGGTATGTTTAGACTGGCCAGAAATTGTAAACATTTACTGATGTCTCAAGCATTTCGCTCATAGTACTTAAATTTTATCTTCAGAATTTTATTTTCGAGTCGCGAGATATCACCAGCGATACAAGCGGAATTCTTCGTCAACCTATCAATCGGTCGATGAAACGGACCTCCCCAGACTCGGTGGCGCAGAGGTGAAATTCCAGGCAGAATGCACACATCGCACTTGATAGCTTTTGTTGCCCCAGGGGCCACCGGGAGGGCCAGAGTTGATGACGCTGTCAGCGATTTCGCCTTTTGCTGATACCGCCCCGGGTGCGACTGCGGGTCCCCTCCTTTTGGCTCTTCTTCCCCCTGTAACTACCGCTGCCGACCACTTAATTCCCAAGCTGCAAATAATCATAAACCTCGCTCACGCGCGCACGCCCTGCGCGTCCTGTTAGTGACGGGAACGCGGGGGGCAGGCGCTCCCTGTACCTTCAGTACAATCACGTCCTCCACCAAGTGGCGGCTCCCACGCGGACTGTGTCCGACAAAAATAGGAAACCAAGTCAATAAACAACGAGGGTGGTGAAACGACGAGCCGCGGGAAGAATAACCCTTGTGAATTTGGCTGTAACACACGCTGTTTCAAAAAGATTCAAATTGATTTCACAAGACTAATCTTCTAGGCGAATGAAGATCTAAACTTAGGGTAACTTTCTACTTACGCCAGTTGTAAGTTACCCCTCCAAATGGCTGCTGGTAGGGGTCCTCTTCCTATTTGCTCGCTCGCTCGTTCAATACACACCATGCGTCGAGCAGATATTGCGATAACACGGCAACAAAAGGCGTTTTACGGTCTCCCTCTTCAACATAGCACAATTCAGTAAAGCTACGCGGCGTGATTTTTAGAGCTTCATACCTCAGTTGGTAAAAACAGAACCCTTATAGGATCACTTTGTTGTCCATCTGTCTGTTCGACTGTTAAGACCCCTTTTCTCACAAGGGAACCTCCCCATCGCACCCCCCTCAAATTTAGTTATAAATTGACACAATGGATAAGCCTTGAAAAACTGAACACAGATCAATCGAGAAAACAGGAAGAAATTGTGTTGAACTACGAAAAAATAAGCAAATTATACAAACTGAGTAGTCCATGTGCAAGATAGGCAACATCAACGACAATTTAGCTGATGAGCGCCGTGGTCCCGTGGTTAGAGTGAGCAACTGCGGAACGAGAGGTCCTTGGTTCAAGTCCTCCCTCGAGTGAAAATTTTACTTTCTTTATTTTCGCAAAGTTACGATCTGTCCGTTCATTCAATTTAGTGTCTGTGTTTTGCGACCGCGCCGCAAAACCGTGCGATTAGTAGACGAAAGGACGTGCCTCTCCAGTGGGAACCGAAAACATTTGATCGCAAGGTCATAGGTCAATCGATTCCTCCACAGGAAAACACGTCTGATATATTCTATACGACACTGGTGACGGCATGTGCGTCACATGACAGGAATATGTTGTCGACCCACCTAACTTGTACACTTGGCGAATGGGTAAAAAGATTCTTCTACCTTGCCCGATTTAGGTTTTCTTATGGATGTGATAATCACTCCCAAAAAAATGTTGAAAACATAAGAGTTTGTCACATAAACTGCAACAAATGAATGCAACAGTTTCACAGTCGCACAGTTTTTCCTGTGCTCTGTCAAAACATATGTTTTTTATGTTTTCAAATGTTTCCGTGCGTAGACCGTCAAATCCTGTATATGTCCAAGCAAATCTGAACATGTCCTGGAATTTTGGAGAGCTAAGTTGATTATGTGTGAGTGACTGAACTTTGATAATTATCTGAAAATAAAAAATTAAACTTTTCACTCGAGAGAAGATTTGAACCAAGGACCTCTCGTTCCGCAGCTGCTCACGCTAACCACGGGACCACGGCGCTCGTAAGCTGACACTGTCCTTGATGTTGCCTACCTGCTCATGGACTACTCAGTTTGTATATTTTGCTTATTTTTTTCATTGTTCCACACAACTTCTTCCTGTTTTCTCGATTGATCTGTGTTCAGTTTTTCAAGACCTATCCCTGTGCCAACTTACAACTAAATCTGAGGGGGGTGCGATGGGGAGGTTCCCTTGTCAGGAACGAGTAGGGGTGTCAAATTGAAGGTAATGTAAAATACTAAGATATACGGTCCCTTGGCGATGTTAAAAAAAATTGTTTATAAGTCGGCACAGTCAAAAGATACGGCTATTTATGTCACATATACACGCATATTGACTCACCATAACCTATAGATGAAGTATCTACATACACAGAGATTAAGTTTGTACGGAACCTTCAGATCGCGAGCCCTACTCTCACTTAGCCTTTTCGTATGAGATTACGGCGTGCACCTCCTACAGCACGAAGCATTCGATGGCAGCAGAAGCAGTGTCGAGACATTATTTGTTTATGTAACGAGGTATCCACGGATCTTTTCCACGTGCTCGTTCAAGGCACATAGCTCATTCAACAGATCTTTGTACGTAGCCCACAAAAGTCTAATCGTGATGACAGCTGAGTATTAGCCATTTCTGAAGTGTGCGTCTGTCTTATTTTACTACAACTCTTTAGGATGGTGATAACAACATGCTAGGTTTTGTGAATTAATTCGGGGGGGGGCGGGGGGGGGGTAGAGGTGAGTGCCCTTTCACGTATAGTGTTCAGTAGTGAGGCTACATTCTATGTAAGGTCAAAAGTGAACGCATAACGCCATTTGTTCCTGTGTTGCCCAATCTCGACGCGACGCACATTGGATAGTGAACGAATGAACGAGTTAGCTATTTCCACAGGGAACCCTACCAGGAATCACATCGACCGCCAACTTACGACTTCCGCCAAGGTAAACCATTAGTTTCGATGCGTGAATTAAAATCTCCATAATTTTCTGTCCTCATTCGTGTAAGTGATATTGTTTTGTTAAATCAGATAATCTTCCCAAAACATCCTAATGAAATGTATGTGCCCATAGGGTTTACAATACAGCCAGGAGAGAATAGAACTTCTGCGTTCAGCTTTTTTTCTGCCATAATTCGCCACAGAAGATTGCTAAATGACAGACATATTGGCGCAGGTTTAAGAAGGACTGTCGTCCCACTTCAGACAGGACAGTTTATGTCTTAATGGCCACTTGAAACAAGGTCATGACCGACAGACATGGCTCCTGCCATTGAAACAGAAGATCGAACTAGATAAATTAACAAAGAAGCTGAACATTTTCCACTGTAGGCACTTTTATTGGGAAGACAAGACATACCCCTTGGGATGGTTACTGAGGATGCTACTAGCTGAACAGTAAAATGCATGAGGAGTGGTCATGTTGGAACACGTCTGATGTGTAATTGAAGATAGTGGCGCATTTCCATCAACACTGGCGATGAAAGCTGGCTTCAACATTTCTACACGAAAGAACAACATGTACTGTCCCAAAAGCAAGTATTTTGTCATTATTTCAGATGACCAAGATATGTAAATTTTAGTGTGTACAATCTTACCGATCTTCCGATCAGATGATGTTGCCAGAAGTGCACGAAATTCCACCACACAGCCGATCTTTCATGAGGTTTTGAGGAGTGAAACGAATATAGCATCTCTTTTAATAATACCAAATATAATGTGACTCTGCAAATTAACTGAAATGTCAGATTTGATTTTACCGATGTTGGTAGTGAATACAGATAGTCACAAAATTCTGGAGTAGCCTAATGTGTTGATACGTAGCCTGAAATATTGTCGATTCCAGCACTTGATGAAGCCAGGAATATTGACAAGGCCAAGTTTTTAGAGTGGCTGAGGAGAAAGTATTCCAGAGTCTCTTCTTTGAGTGCTATGATATCTAATGGGCAAAGCGGTATTCCTCAGCACACAAAAGTATTGACTGTGTCATATACCCAGGGGTCTTCAGCTAACCTGTTCATCTTAAATATTTCCCGAATCGTTTTAAGATATCGTAATTCCGTTTTCGCCCAAATAAACTGCAATAATGTCCTCACTAAATAACGCGTAGTCTCTTTTCACAACAATATTAATTACAGAGAAATATGTATGAATGTCACTTTTTCAAATGAACTATTGTAATTCTGCTCCTAGTATAGTAATTCTAAATGAGCCAAATTCAATGGCTTTTCACACTTCAAAATCCGATTAGTGGCTTCAAAGGAATTTACATATTTAGAACTTAAGATTTATCTTTTTTGAGCACGAAGCCGATTGCTCTCTTATACAAAAGGCCGTGTTGGTGTATGAAACTGTTGTGTCAAACTGAGGGCGCGCTCTAGCTTGACACAGCTAAGAAAGTGTACTTGGAAAAGTGGAAGATTGGAGAAACTGATACTAATGACGGTTGGGTACATGTGATTGGACTGAACTGCCAACAGGAAGGCAAAGGACGTGGCATTGAGAGTTCTGTTTGTGTTTCTTCCAGAGCCATGAAAGAAAGCCGCACGTCAAAAATTCATTGAGTTTTTGAAACAGGGAACTTGGTACAGAAATTGTTAAATATCAACTTCGTGTTCATGCAAAATGACATCAGCGACAGCGACAAGAAGACATTAACAAAAGAATATGTTCGTAAACACTTCCTTAAAATTCCATTTAAGTCATCACATTTTCGAAATGACCATCGTCTACTAGAACAAATGTTTGCAGTCACTGGTGGCGCAAGGATTTCTGGAAGGGTTGACGCGTTATCTATGGTATTACTGCACAAGCTGCAACAGTGCGATGTCTTCAGTCCTCTTTGGTTGTCGGAACTTTAGCATAGGCTTCAGCTGTAATTTTACTCCACAGAAAAAAAGTCCAGTAGCGTCAAACCAGTTGAAAGTGCAGGCTAATTGATAGTGGTTTCATGTCCTATCCAAAGGACAGAAAAGAGCCAGGTGAGCACTTTCCTAGCCATATGCGAGTGGTGAGCCGATCGTCCATCATGATGGTATCACTTACATCCATGTCTTTCAGATGATGCTTCCCCTAGGAGAGTCGGTAGCACTTCAGCAAAAGTTGTGCTTTTCTCTTATTCGTTAAGGTTTCTTCAGCCAAGTAAGTAGTCTTCAATAATCCGACGCCAAGCGTTCACATTCCACTGCCTCCGGTGTTCAACGTGCCGCAGTCGATGTTTTTTCTTAACTGCCCAATAATGGATATTTTTTCCTTTCAGCGTTCCATGATTTGCGACCATCCTTCTTTGAAATCACCAACATTTATGTAAGACAGCAGTCGGTTCCATGACCAAAACAGATAAATCGTAAGTTCTAATATTGTAGTCTAAACACTCTGAAACTAATAACCAGATTTTGAAGAGTGAAACATCGTTGAATTTGTGTGTTTCATAACTATGATACTAGGAGCAAAATTTATTTTAGTTCCATTAAAAAAAAAAGCAGAATTCATGTCATTATCTCTGTAACTAATATAGCAAAGAAAAGGGACTATGCATAGTTTAGTGAGAGTCTCACAATTTATCTGGGTGAAAACAAGATTATGATACCTTAAGCAACTCCAGAAATATTTGAAGTGAAAAGCTTAGCTGAATCACCTCATATATGAATCAAGGTCGAGTTACTAGACCTCTATATGGAAAAAGTTGAAAACAAATCCGTTAACATTAATTGGTATTCTTTACTTTCCCTACATCACATCATCAAAATTATTGCATAGTTTCTTTAACGTCATGGCAAATTGCTATCACAGCATTAGCATTATGTACAACTGGGACAGAACTAAAATACCAGCTGTAGCTGAACACCACTGGGAATGTGGCTGTTTTATAAACTTGGATGAGATGCTATTGAAAGAATCAAACGCCCTGACAATGTGAACAGGGGGGGATGGCTGTAAGTTACCTACAGCCTGGCTGCCAGCGATTCCAGGCCAGTGGGTCATATGTGTTCCTCAGCCAACAACACCACTTGCCCTGGGTTTAGCAGCATAAACAGTAGTAATGAGAGAATTGTCATGTGGGCTTAGCACTTCTGCTGGAAAACACTATCCCTTGGACACTAGTTGCCCACCAGTCACCAGCAGAAGCTGCCTGTCAGTCACATTCTAGAGTGGCACAGGCAGTAGCCTGCCGATATGCCATTTCGTATCAGTTGTACTACAATTGCATCCAATCAGCTACCAGAGTACTATTGGCAATAGCCTACTGCACAGCCATTTCTCTCATAGTAGCCTCTCTTCAAATTGACCAGTGACATTCCAAATATGTGAGCCAGTATATAGGAGAAGACATTCACAAGTATCCATCAGTTCTTAGATGCCCTGAAGAGCACCACAGCGAGTTGATCAAAATGTTGGCAGTTAAGTTGGTTTAGTATTTTTCAGTGACATGGCTTAGCACCCAAAATTATTTTATTCAAAATACTTTCCTCTTCCTTGTACTGTTTGATGGAATGTTCCATTTCTAATAACATCACATGTCAATTTAAAGACCACACCTAAACACATCTGATGAAAACAAAGTAATGTCCATCCATACACTCTAGGTAAAAGTTGGTAATAAATAGTACTTGTTAGAAGTTAAATACTACAAAAATGAATCTGCCTTACCTCATTACCGTCATTAAACAATATTGAAGACGTGGTTTTTAGTTAGAAGCAATTACAGTAATGTAAAGGACCACATGGGATCTTTCTTTCATTTTATTTTGCATCTTCTGGTTTTTTCCTTTTGTGTTCTTTTAGTTCCCATCTACAAATTATATTTTTACTACATGACAGAAAACCTAAAATTAATTCAGTAGAAAACTTTGAACACTATGCAAAATAGGGCTGATAGAGAGTGCAAGTCCACCTTGTGGTTGCATTACACGATTGGGGAAAATAATTACCATAAACTTCATTTCAGACATAATACACGATACATTTAACAGAATAAATGATAGACTGCATCATCTACATATAACCAGAATTAGGTATAGTCTAGTATTCAAATACTGAGAGCTGGGAACAATTACTGTACTGGACAAAGTTATAAAGGTGGCCTACAATTATTCTTTTAATTTGTTATGAAGTGCCAAGTCTATACCTTTATTATTTATATTCCTGGGACGAAATTGTGAGTAATGTAATGTCATTTTACAAAGGATGATTGTGGAATGAAAGGAAGTAAGAGGATATAACCTTGTGGCAGGACAGAATCTACTCCTTCCAAAGAGCACCAAGGGCCTTAAGTTAACATCTCGTCAGACAAGTGGAGTACCACCAACAATGTTCCATTCAGTCACAATACTTAAATGTGACAATCAGTAATTTCACACACATACACACACACACACACTCTCTCTCTCTCTCTCTCTCTCTCTCTCTCTCTCTCTCTCTCTCTCTCTCTCTCTGCTTAAATATCAATCTCCTCCTACAGGTAGATATTTCAGTATGTTAAAAGACTGGGTGGACCCTGTTCCAGCCCTCCAATCAAGGATGTGTTCTTTAGCACTATTAGATGTGCAGAATGCTTGTCACACACACTTAACACATAGCTGTGGAGGTAGAGTTGTGTGTACAAGCAATTTTTCAATATTCACTTGTAAATGATATCATGCAACATGTGTTGGGAATGAAATAACAATTCGATGTTGTGACTCCTCAAGGAATGTTCTTCATTTGAGCAAATATTTTAATGAATGTATTAGCAGAAAGTTCACATTATCAAACTTTAAAGCTCTTTGGCTTCAAGAACAGGATTGTTCAATTTACACTCCTTTACCACCCACATCAATTTACAGCAGTTTTATGTTGAGTCTCCTATCACATCTATAATATTGACAAGAATTTATTAATAAATAGAAGTTAGGAACTTAGCACAGTCACTCTAAACATAAAATAAAATGCTTTACCCATGCATTAATATGTATGCAGTGGAAATAAAATAAAAGTGTATTTTATATATTATTTTTTGTGATAAATATTTGAATTTTATTCCAGAACATTGTTTACTTTGTGTGGACTGGAAGGTTTCTGTGGTACACATGTGTAACTTAAGTTCCACAATACAGATAGTTTCTTTGCAGTGTACTGAACTGTACAGATGAGCAGTGTGTATGTGTAGGAGGTGAAAGGTCTTGCTCAGGAAATAGCATGTATATTGTTTTCCTCCTTGTGAGGCTGTACTTTACATTGAATTTATTGTTCTGTCAGTTGTTGCAGCTGTAGAAATTAAAATTTCGTATTTTGCATGATGCTCATCATTCTGTGTTACATTCTTGTAGAATATCATTGGAAATACTATTTGAATTATGTGCAAGATTATGCTACTCCTTTTTATTTACTTGTTGCTGCAGTAACATTTTTTAGTGTCAAGTTTCAGAATGTGCCAGTTGGCAACGCCATTCTTTTTTGTCAGACAGAACTCTTTAAACAGATTTTGTTTGCATAAAAGAAGGGACACAAGTCCAATTCTGACTGTTTTGACCTAAGGCTGTACCTGTTTTGTCCTGAGACTATATTTGCAACACCCCCACATTGCTTCATTTATGGAAGAAGAATGGTAATCCTGCTCCAGCCCACCACTGAGTTAGGCTGTGGTTAAATGAGCATACACACTTCTAATGCTTCCAACATTGTTCATATGCTGGAGGAGAACTATTGCCCTTCTACATTATGAAATAGTGTGTGACAGCTACAAATATGGTCTTAAGTAAAACTTGCACGCTTTGTTTATCACAAAATCAGTAGTAGTTTTGTTTTCCTTCTGCATTTTGCTTTCATGTTTTGTTAAAGTGATCTCATGGACTCAAAAAATTAAAGCTGTACTCAAGAAACCTTTCAAATGTAGTGTTATTTTTTGTGAAATAAAATTGACAGTTCATTACCTCTCTTGCAAGTGTAATCTCACATGAAGATATTTTTGAAGAGATACTGTGTTATGATTATAGGCACAGGATTGATGCAGAGGGAAGTGAGAATGAATTGCTGTTTGTTGATCAGTAAATATATGTTCCATTAATGATTGAAACTGTATTTTCTTTTAATAAATGTTTATATTTTCTGTATAAATTTCAGATCCTGAGAGACATTAAACAAGGACTGAAGCAACTAGGGAGAGAAGGTGGCCGACCTATCATGGCATCAGGCAAGTATCAAAAATGTCATACACTAATAATTCAAAGCTAAGAAAGGGAGCATCTCCTTTTTTGCTAAAAAATTTTAAGCCAAAAGAAAAAAGTGATGTTGGCAAATGAAGGAAAAGGTGACACTGTAACAGACAACAAATGACCTAATATCACAAATGAAGAAAGAAAAACAAATTATTCAGTATCCTATAACCTTATATTATCCCTAAAATAAGAAATTTCCAGACTTCCTGTAGATTCTTCTTCTGGAGTTGTTAAATAATAATGGAATGTTTAGAATTTTCAAGTACAGTTTGCCAACATGGGGTTGCAATTATAAATTATTAAGGTATCAGAATATTTTACATTCATTACTGTACAAGGAATATGCTTTATATGTCTTATGGCTTACTAATCAATTAATAAAAATCATACTTTACACTATGAAAGCAAAAATCTTACTGCATGAAGATAGAAAGAGAAAGGGAAAAGTTGTTAATTTAATACTTGCTCACAGATTCTGAAGAAATTTCAGTGTATTTTTTGTAAAAATAAATAGAATGGATTTTGGGTCAAATTTAGTTTAATATTGCCTTTTAATGTGATAGCAGCAAGGGTTCTGACACTTACAGGATGGGCACCAGTTAATTTTGGTCAGCATGTAATTTATTTGATTTCATGTTATATTGTTCTAGGTAATTTTATTTAGGTATTATTCTAGGGTAGCTCATTGTGTAAGTTTAGTTTTGGCAAATAATATTACTCTTAATATGCAACCATAATTAGTTGACTCTGAGATACCCACCTGCTTAATGGTATTCCATGGCATAGACTCAAAAGCATTTAGACAACATCCCGATCCACTGGCGCTAAATTGTCACTCATAATTGATGGATATTGTTTGGCGCTGAGCACAAGGCATATACTTCATGCTCAGTGACATTCCAGATGTGCCCAACTGGTTTGAAGTCAGGCAATCTGGTGGACCATATAATCATCCTGTAGTCTGTGAAGTGATCCTCAAACAGTTCTTACACCATTATAAAGTGGCAGAGCAATGCATTATCTTGCTGAAGCTAAATTTCACCTGCCGGCTGCTGTAACCCAACAAATGGATGTACATGCACTGAGAGCAAGTTCTCAAATTGTTCACCTAAGAGAGACAATGGGAGATGTACCAGCAGCCCCATTTCAGACCATAACATTCCCCACACAAAAAAAACTTCTACCACCAGCACAAATGGTGTCCTCTTGGCAAGTGAGATGCATTACCACATTTAGTTTTCAATGTAATCGTACCCTACTGACAGCATGTACCAACAGCACTACAACTTATCAGACCAGATGGCAGATTCTATGCTTTTAGCATCTAATTCTTGGGTTCCTCTGTCTGTGAAACGTGTAGAGCACACATCTTAGATGAAAGCATCTGTACCCCATAGTGCAGATGTGGTTCTTGGAGGAACACTTGCACATTTATCATTGTTGTCTAACACTGAATTGATGGGTGGTGTGATGTGCTGCAGCCCATATATCTTCTGTTGTAACCTACAGTAGTCAAAACAACTCTTGTCAGTGACAAGTGTTCCCCACAACAGTTGACTGTCAGTGATGGTTTTCCCCAAATCAAGGGACTCACTGATTGTATTCGACATGGAGCAATTTTCTGCAAGGTTAATAAGGTGTTCAGATTGGTGTGTGTCATCACACACATTAATTTTGCTTTTTCATTTAGTAAATTTTTCCTAGGAGTTCTGTAATCCTCAGACAATAATTTGATGTGTGTACATAAAACTATGAATAAGTGAAATAATTTGTTCTTCAGTATCATACTAGGATTTAATTCAGCAGTTAGGTAACAGATTATGATATTCAGTGATAATTTTGTACCTGTCAGTTATCCATATATTTTGGTGTTGTGTAATCTTGTGTGTTCTAGGATTGTACAAATCAGGAAAAATAGTAATCACTTAATGTACCTCCTTAGGGGCAGGTTTAAAATTTAGGAATGTTTTTTCAGATGATACCTATATGTATGATGATGATGCAAGATGTTCTGGTCTTGGACCACACTGGTATGATGAGCCACCCTATGAGAGTGATCCAGAAGACTTTCTCATGGGTGGACAACCTGTTCCAACTGCCACTATCCAAAATGGGAGGTATGTTAAAAGGTTCCTACTTTTATTTATTTGATGGAATTTTGTCAGTCTCTTTGAACTGCAACCAACTTAACATATAAATAATAAAATTTTCCATTTTTGTTCAATACACTTACTCTCTTGGTTAACAACAACTCCAGCCTAGTTACCATGAGTGTGCTGTTGGTGACATAATATCACTTAATCCCATGGATTCAGCAACTTTAAAAGGTACAGTACTGGCCCTGTCCTGTCAGAACACAATGGAACCAGTGGCTAAATGTCGCAAATCCACCATGTAATTCTCACAGGGTTATGACGCACTTTTAGTTTCCAGGGCATCAAAATTGTCTTCAATATTCTGCTAAGAGCCAAAACCTAACTTTAAAAGCTTTTGGATAGTAGTGCTCATTCATAAATAATATTATGTGTCGTGAGCACTAATCCACAAAAGGAAATCTTATTTATTATAATTTTCTCATATTTCTAAAATCTTGTCATTTGATTTGAATATTTAGATCATCATTAGAGGTGTTTGTTTTTATCTTTGTCATTGGTTGCACAATTGTTCTGGATTATAAAACTAATGAGTTAAGTTAGTAAGTGAAGTTGTATTTGTGTCAAAGAAGCTCTGGTTCATAAAGCGATGTAACAAAGTACTTATTAATGTGTTGCACAAAGCTTACATATATCACTGATTTCATCATCTGTTCAGATATTTAGAAAAGGTGAAATAATTCGGTCATATATGTGATATCATTCTTTCCAGTAACGGCTGTTTGTTCCTATTTAAAAATATGTACATATGTCTTGAATAAATTGTAAAACAATTGATTTTTGTACAGCGCACTTAAAATGTTCAAATATTTTAAATAACTTCAAAGAACTGTCTAGTCTTTGACAGTAAAAATTACTGTAATAGTAAGATAATATATAATTTGCGTGAAGGTCCAGTAACATAACCTGAATACCCCTTGCTCCACTTCCATTGTTACTCTTGTCTTTCCCTTCTGTAAGTTGTTTCATGTCCGTATTTATCTTTTAGCTTGTAGAATAAATTTTTAAAAAAAGGGTAATATCTCCTGTGTATCTCTCCTTGCAGGGTATGTTTTACACTTAACCTAAGGCAACAGCCTCATGGTGAAGGAGTGATCTCATTGAGGTCAGCAGGAGACATATCTGTTCCAAGGGAAACTGGCAGCAGCTCCTGGGCACGAGCACAAACAATAGGTGGAGTGCAGCGTTCTTCAGCAAGACGTGGTCTTCTTGTACCTCCTTCTGGACCAATTATCACAAGCAGTCACCGGGAGAGTGGAGACTATGCTGGATCTGATGTTCAGAGCATAGGTGTGGGTGGTGTCTTACCATTCAATAACAGTAGACTTAAAAGTACAGACTCTATTTCATATGACTAGGGACAAGCCTTTCAGCCTTGCTAATTATTCATTTTGCTGCTGAAAGGAATTAGCTGAGAGAACCATTTAGAGATAACCAACCTGCACTGTAGGCATCAAAGAAATAAGTAAAACAAGATTACTTACTTATCTGCTATGGGCATTGTTAGCTTTTCTTTCATTTTATGGTTCCACATGATTCTTGTTAATGCTTATGTTGTTATTCATATTTGATCCTGTTTTCTGTTTTAGTGTTTACTTTCTTCCTTCAGGAATATCATTAGATATTAATGTGTTCACTTTGGTGTCAAAATGCAGTGAGGCGAGCAATAAAGGGAAATTGTTATGCAATTTTTCCACATGATGTGCAAATTTAGAAAAAAAAACATTTAATTCCAGTACTACAGCAGATGGAGCATCTAAACAGAACACTCATTAGATAAACAGTATACATCATTGTCATAGATAGCTTGCTTAGGCCTACTGGTAGCAACATTACACATTATCGACAGACAGAGAACATGTGTGCATTTGGCTGAAGATACCACAGATTCAGTCACATGCTGAATACTGAGGTGATGTGCATACAATGAGGTTCAGCGTCTCCACTTTATTCCTGAAAATTATAGGGACAAACTGAAGACACTAAACTGGAATAATACACTCCTGGAAATTGAAATAAGAACACCGTGAATTCATTGTCCCAGGAAGGGGAAACTTTATTGACACATTCCTGGGGTCAGATACATTACATGATCACACTGACAGAACCACAGGCACATAGACACAGGCAACAGAGCATGCACAATGTCGGCACTAGTACAGTGTATATCCACCTTTCGCAGCAATGCAGGCTGCTATTCTCCCATGGAGACGATCGTAGAGATGCTGGATGTAGTCCTGTGGAACGGCTTGCCATGCCATTTCCACCTGGCACCTCAGTTGGACCAGCGTTCGTGCTGGACGTGCAGACCGCGTGAGACGACGCTTCATCCAGTCCCAAACATGCTCAATGGGGGACAGATCCGGAGATCTTGCTGGCCAGGGTAGTTGACTTACACCTTCTAGAGCACGTTGGGTGGCACGGGATACATGCGGACGTGCATTGTCCTGTTGGAACAGCAAGTTCCCTTGCCGGTCTAGGAATGGTAGAACGATGGGTTCGATGACGGTTTGGATGTACCGTGCACTATTCAGTGTCCCCTCGACGATCACCAGTGGTGTACGGCCAGTGTAGGAGATCGCTCCCCACACCATGATGCCGGGTGTTGGCCCTGTGTGCCTCGGTCGTATGCAGTCCTGATTGTGGCGCTCACCTGCATGGCGCCAAACACGCATACGACCATCATTGGCACCAAGGCAGAAGCGACTCTCATCGCTGAAGACGACACGTCTCCATTCGTCCCTCCATTCACACCTGTCGCGACACCACTGGAGGCGGGCTGCACGATGTTGGGGCGTGAGCAGAAGACGGCCTAATGGTGTGCGGGACCGTAGCCCAGCTTCATGGAGACGGTTGTGAATGGTCCTCGCCGATACCCCAGGAGCAACAGTGTCCCTAATTTGCTGGGAAGTGGCGGTGCGGTCCCCTACGGCACTGCGTAGGATCCTACGGTCTTGGCGTGCATCCGTGCGTCGCTGTGGTCTGGTCCCAGGTCGACGGGCGCGTGCACCTTCCGCCGACCACTGGCGACAACATCGATGTACTGTGGAGACCTCACGCCCCACGTATTGAGCAATTCGGCGGTACGTCCACCTGGCCTCCCGCATGCCCACTATACGCCCTCGCTCAAAGTCCGTCAACTGCACATACGGTTCACGTCCACGCTGTCGCGGCATGCTACCAGTGTTAAAGACTGCGATGGAGCTCCGTATGCCACGGCAAACTGGCTGACACTGACGGCGGCGGTGTACAAATGCTGCGCAGCTAGCGCCATTCGACGGCCAACACCGCGGTTCCTGGTGTGTCCGCTGTGCCGTGCGTGTGATCATTGCTTGTACAGCCCTCTCGCAGTGTCCAGAGCAAGTATGGTGGGTCTGACACACCGGTGTCAATGTGTTCTTTTTTCCATTTCCAGGAGTGTATTATGTATGTAACAAATTACACACAAAGACTTTTGAGCCTTGATTGGTGTACCACTGTCATGAAAAACATGTCATTAAGTGATGCTTGTAATTATTTATTTCATATCATTGTGACTATCATTAATGAGTAGTGTCCCCTCATATGTAAACACAAGAGGTTAAACGCAAAGGAGAAACAGAAGAGAAATATAACTGACCTTAGAATAATTGAAGGATTCTCTTAAAAAATTACTGTGACCAATCTTGCACTAATAATGAGTGTAGACATTCACACACCTAATTAAAAGAGATTTGCAGAAAAGAAATCATTTCCACAAAGAAAAAGGCCATTGCCAACTACGTTTCTCAATCTAGTAATGAATTTCGAACAGCTTGGAAAATAGTTAGAGCGGAAACAGGGGTCACTACAGAAAATTTACCTGTTCCTTTAAATGCGAATAAGCTAAACAATATGTTGTTGTTGTTGTGGTCTTCAGTCCTGAGACTGATTTGATGCAGCTCTCCATGCTGCTCTATCCTGTGCAAGCTTCTTCATCTCCCAGTACCTACTGCAACCTACATCCTTCTGAATCTGCTTAGTGTATTCATCTCTTGGTCTCCCTCTACGATTTTTACCCTCCACACTGCCCTCCAATGCTAAATTTGTGATCCCTTGATGCCTCAAAACATGTCCTACCAACCGATCCCTTCTTCTAGTCAAGTTGTGCCACAAACTACTCTTCTCCCCAATCCTATTCAATACCTCCTCATTAGTTACGTGATCTACCCATCTAATCTTCACCATTCTTCTGTAGCACCACATTTCGAAAGCTTCTATTCTCTTCTTGTCCAAACTAGTTATCGTCCACGTTTCACTTCCATACATGGCTACACTCCATAGAAATACTTTCAGAAATGACTTCCTGACACTTAAATCTATACTCGACGTTAACAAATTTCTCTTCTTCAGAAACGATTTCCTTGCCTCTGCCAGTCTACATTTTATATCCTCTCTACTTTGACCATCGTCAGTTATTTTACTCCCTAAATAGCAAAACTCCTTTACTACTTTAAGTGTCTCATTTCCTAATCTATTTCCCTCAGCATCACCCGATTTAATTTGACTACATTCCATTATCCTTGTTTTGCTTTTGTTGATGTTCATCTTATATCCTCCTTTCAAGACACTGTCCATTCCGTTCAACTGCTCTTCCAAGTCCTTTGCTGTCTCTGACAGAATTACAATGTCATTGGCGAACCTCAAAGTTTTTACTTCTTCTCCATGAATTTTAATACCTACTCCGAATTTTTCTTTTGTTTCCTTTACTGCTTGCTCAATATACAGATTGAATAACATGGGGGAGAGGCTACAACCCTGTCTCACTCCTTTCCCAACCACTGCTTCCCTTTCATGCCCCTCGACTCTTATAACTGCCATCTGGTTTCTGTACAAATTGTAAATAACCTTTCGCTCCCTGTATTTTACCCCTGCCACCTTCAGAATTTGAAAGAGAGTATTCCAGTTAACATTGTCAAAAGCTTTTTCTATGTCTACAAATGCTAGAAACGTAGGTTTTCCTTTTCTTAATCTTTCTTCTAAGATAAGTCGTAAGGTTAGTATTGCCTCACGTGTTCCAACATTTCTACGGAATCCAAACTGATCTTCCCCGAGGTCCGCTTCTACCAGTGTTTCCATTCGTCTGTAAAGAATTCGTGTTAGTATTTTGCAGCTGTGACTTATTAAACTTATAGTTCGGTAATTTTCACATCTGTCAACACCTGCTTTCTTTGGGATTGGAATTATTATATTCTTCTTGAAGTCTGAGGGTATTTCACCTGTCTCATACACCGTGCTCACCAGATGGTAGAGTTTTGTCATGACTGGCTCTCCCGAGGCCATCAGTAGTTCTAATGGAATGTTGTCTACTCCCGGGGCCTTGTTTCGACTCAGGTCTTTCAGTGCTCTGTCAAACTCTTCACGCAGTATCTTATCTCCCATTTTGTCTTCATCTACATCCTCTTCCATTTCCATAATATTCTCCTCAAGCACATCGCCCTTGTATAAACCCTCTATATACTCCTTCCACCTTTCTGCCTTCCCTTCTTTGCTTAGAACTGGGTTGCCATCTGAGTTCTTGATATTCATACAAGTGGTTCTCTTCTCTCCAAAGGTCTCTTTAATTTTCCTGTAGACAGTATCTATCTTACCCCTAGTGAGACAAGCCTCTACGTCCTTACATTTTTCCTCTAGCCATCCCTGCTTAGCCATTTTGCACTTCCTGTCGATCTCATTTTTGAGACGTTTGTATTCCTTTTTGCCTGCTTCATTTACTGCATTTTTATATTTTCTCCTTTCATCAATTAAATTCAATATTTCTTCTGTTACCCATGGATTTCTATCAGCCCTCGTCTTTTTACCTACTTGATCGTCTGCTGCCTTCACTACTTTATCCCTCAGAGCTACCCATTCTTCTTCTACTGTATTTCTTTCCCCCATTCCTGTCAGTTGTTCCCTTATGCTCTCCCTGAAACTCTGTACAACCTCTGGTTCTTTCAGTTTATCCAGGTCCCATCTCCTTAAATTCCCACCTTTTTGCAGTTTCTTCAGTTTCAATCTGCAGTTCATAACCAATAGATTGTGGTCAGAATCCACATCTGCCCCTGGAAATGTCTTACAATTTAAAACCTGCTTCCTAAATCTCTGTCTTACCATTATATAATCTATCTGATACCTTTTAGTATCACCAGGATTCTTCCAGGTATACAACCTTCTTTTATGATTCTTGAACCAAGTGTTAGCTATGATTAAGTCATGCTCTGTGCAAAATTCTACAAGGCGGCTTCCTCTTTCATTTCTTCCCCCCAATCCATATTCACCTACTATGTTTCCTTCTCTCCCTTTTCCTACTGACGAATTCCAGTCACCCATGACTATTAAATTTTCGTCTCCCTTCACTACCTGAATAATTTCTTTTATCTCGTCATACATTTCATCTATTTCTTCGTCATCTGCAGAGCTAGTTGGCATATGAACTTGTCCTACTGTAGTAGGTGTGGGCTTCGTATCTATCTTGGCCACAATAATGCGTTCACTATGCTGTTTGTAGTAGTTAACCCGCACTCCTATTTTTTTATTCATTATTAAACCTACTCCTGCATTACCCCTATTTGATTTTGTATTTATAACCCTGTAATCACCGGACCAAAAGTCTTGTTCCTACAGCCACCGAACTTCACTAATTCCCACTATATCTACCTTTAACCTATCCATTTCCCTTTTTAAATTTTCTAACCTACCTGCCCGATTAAGGGATCTGACATTCCACGCTCCGATCCTAAACAATAGGATTTCACAAATTCTGCCAGATGAAAATAATTTGGATGACAATATCAATAGACTTCCCAGTTCACAAGAAGCAGAGCTGAAGATAGACTTGCAAATTTTTGTGCTGAGCAATCTATCCTAAGGATATACTGGATGTACCCAGACAACTGAGGTACTCCAGGACTAAAGACATATATGGTTCCTCTAATTTTATCGTAAAAGAATAATAGATAGCAGCACAGTATCCATTCCACTTATGGGTATTTTGGTGGCAAGAAGTACTTCCCATATAAATTGTAGACATGATTATTATCCAATACGTAACTTTATTGCACACCAAATCTTAACCAACATAAACACAAAGAATAATTAACACAATTTTACAATGATAATAAATACTCTCTTCCAGACCAGCGATTCATCATTTGTCTCTTGTGCCGGCTACTTGCATAGTAACTGATTTTGCCACATGAGCGCCCCCCCCCCCCTCCCCTTTTTAAACCCAGGCACTCCAGGAGCGTCGGGGTACTAGAGTTTAACCTTTGGCAAGCCATCAGGACAATCAGCTGGAGGGGGGGGGGGGAGGATAGAGGATAGTGTAGGCCTCCATCTTGAGTCTTCTGGGAGGCTGCAGCATCACTCAGTATTGTAGGGCTTGGTGCAGGTTGGTGGAAAACTGACAGGATGGTGCTGCAGAGGTTCCTCCTGGTAGAGGTAGGCAATCGTTAGTTGCTCTATGTGGACTTCTCATGTCTGCCATTCTGGTCAATCTTGAAAGTGTTCTTCACTTTCAAAATTAGGCTGTGGAGAACATTATCTCTGACCTAGACATGTGATGCTGTATGCAGATGTCTATGGATGAAAACCCTTCTCTATCCATGACTGACAGGTGGGCCTGCATGCAAACATCTCATGTGGGAGCTGAACTGTTGTACAAATTCTGTCACAGTTACTGGAGTAGTTGGCTGAAGTATTGCAGGTACAATGAGTTCACCTGGCACATGCAACTGCTCGCTGTAGGCCAGTTGGGCTGGTGGACACTGCAGGCCATCCATTACTGTTATGTGCAGGCTGAGAAATGCCAGCAGCTAGGCATCCATACACCAGTGAGTAACACATTAGCACCACCTTTAGTGTGTGATGCAGCCACTCAGCCCGAGATGGTAGCTAGTGGTGCAAAGATGGTTGCAGCTGCGTAGTTGAAGCAGCTCATTAAACAGCTGCAGTTCAAACTGGCATCCATGGTCAGTCATAATGGCTTGAAGAATGACAAACCTGGAAAACCTTGTAAGCAACAATACCTTTGCAATCAACTCCACCAGATGTCTGGTATGGGAGTAACTTTAGGTCACATCATGAAATGATCCACTATGGTAACTAAATAGCAGTAACTATCAGAGTAGGGTAACAGTCCTTCTAAATCTTCATGTATCTGTGAAAATCTTGCTTTCGGCATAGGAAATTCTGTGGCAATGTGTGCATTGTTTGTCTTTGAACGTGTCACGGCAGATGGTAATGGCTCAATATGGAACAAAAATTTGTCACAGCTGCAGGGCTGTGTGTTCACTTTTGAGCAAGTCATGCTGCACTGTATTCTCAAGCTTGTGGGCCGCTATGTCAACTCATGGCGCCATTGCAGGCTGGGCAATTTTGCAGCAGCCAGTTTGCAGAAATGTTGTTTCTATCTGAAATGTGATGCTCATTTGTTGTAAATTGGGCTATATATTCCACTTGTCTGTACTGCCATGGTGCGTCACAATCTGTTGTGCATTGGTATAAACCAGTTAGTGGTTTGTGGTCAGTAAAAATTGTAAAATGTCATCCTTCAATGGGGAATCAAAACTGTTTAATGTCTGTGTAGATCATCAATAACTCACAATTGATAGCACTCTATTTCTTCTGCGGTGGTGTAAGGTTCAGCATTGTGCCAATTGCATTTTTGCTCACATCCACTCCATTAGAGCCAATAGGGAACCTGTGCACAGGTGAGCCAGCCATGCCACTTGTACTAAACATTGCTTGACTTTATGAAATGCCACTTTTCTCACCAAAGTCCAGAATGGTGGAACCCTGACAAAATACATGTCTTGCCAATTTATGTCAGTGCCTGCACATTGCACTGTAGCTGGAGATGTGGTTTTCCCAACTTTAACTTCAGTCTCTGGAAACTACAATGTCCTGTCTCTTATTATGATTATCATAAAAAAAGGAAAAAATCCCAGTTCCGAATCTCCATTTCAATAAATCAAGACAGTGTCAGCACTGTGGGTATTTTGATGACAAAAATAATTTCCATATAAATTACAGAAATGATGATTATTCAATACATAACTTTAATGTACACTAAATCATAAAATAAGTAAATATGAAGATTAATGGACAATACTGTACATCTACATCTACATCTACATTGATACTCCGCAAGCCACCCAACGGTGTGTGGCGGAGGGCACTTTACGTGCCACTGTCATTACCTCCCTTTCCTGTTCCAGTCGCGCACGGCTCGCGGGAAGAACGACTGTCTGAAAGCCTCCGTGCGCGCTCTAATCTCTCATTGATGATAAATACTCTACGCCTAACAAGTGATTCACCTTTTGTATCTTACCTTATAAGCGGTATGTTTAGAGAGGTAGCATTTCCATACTGCCCAAAACAGACAACTGTGCTGCCCAAAATTAAAGACCTATATCATTAGTACAAGTACTGACAGACTAGTTAAATAATTTTTTTCTTTTTTAGTCTAACAACCTACTTAACAAAGTCCAATATTGTTTCTGAAGTGGGCTATTAACAATTAAGGCAGTTCTGAAAATAGGCAGCACAGTTATACCATCCAAGTAGATCTAACCAAGGCCTTTGTCATTGTTTTACATTAAGAAATTTGACAGATATGGAATAACTGAGACAGAACTAGAACTACTGAAACCATATTTGGCTGTTCATATTCGTCGTTAATTCAAATAACAAATCTGGCCTTCTGAATGTAGAATATGGCTTCTGAGAAGGGCTTGTGCTGCAAACTTTCTTACTTATTGTCTATGTGAATGACTTGCCCAACATATTACCACATAAATCCATGATGTCCACCAATGACACAGATTTCTTCACATCACATAAAGATGTACAGTTTGTCACACGAAAGAACAACCTCATGCTAGAAAATGCAACACAGTGGTTCTCAGAAAAGAGATTGATATTAAATAACAGTTAAACTAAACATATGTTCATGTTCATTTCCCATATTAATAATGTAGAAAATTAACTGGTGCACTCCATAGAACTGTTAGGCATCTCTCTATTTGCCAGAATACCCACACAAGAAAGATCCACAGTAAGTTGGCAAGAGTTTTGTATCTCCTAAGGAAACTAAAGATTGTGTAAGTAAAGAGCTCATGCTTATGGCATACTATGCCTTTTTCCATACACACTTAAACTGTGGGAAACTTCTTTGTAGAAGCTCCACTGGGGCAAAAGAAGTCTTTCTCTGCCAGAAGGAAGCTATTAGATGTATCTTTGGTTCAAGTAACTTAATTTCTTGGAGGCAATACTTTGTTGAACACAAAATACTTAGTTTCCTTTTGACACATACTCATAGTAATTACGCATGCCAAATACAATGTCCACATTTATGCAATTAGATCACATGTGCACTCATATGGAATCAGTAACACAGACTTACTGGACATTTGTTAGACTTGAATAAGTAAAGTAAAAAATAATTTTTTACATGTTGGCGAAATATTTTTCAACAATATACAATGTGACACAAGGCAATTGTATCAAAATAAATTTAAATTGTTGGTAGAGTCATGTAATAATATTTATATATCTGTTTACCATATAGCAGAGATGCTGAGTCACAGATAGGCACAACAAAAAGACTCTCCCAATTATAGTTTTCGGCCATTAAGGCCTTTGTCAACAATAGACACACATACGCACATGCACACCCACCTCATACACATGACTACAGTCTCGGGCAACTGAAACCACACTGCGAGCAGCAGCAGCAGTTCATGATGGGAGTGGTGATTGGGCGGGGGTAAGGAGGATGCTGGGGCAAGGAAGGGGACAGATAGTATTGGGGAGGGGGGGGGGTGGACAGTGAAGTGCTGCAGGTGAGATGGAGAGCATGGAATGGGAGAGGTGGGGGGGGGGGGGGGGGGGAGCAGAAAAGGAGAGAAAGGGAATCTGAGCTGTGGGTGGATGAGGAAGAACAGTTCAATGAAGTTTTGTGAGCTCCTCTCAGGTGTACAGACTTGGGTGAGGTCTTGTAATGTTATGGGGGAGGAGAAGTTCATTTACATTTTTGTGACGATGAACACATGAAGTCAGTTCTACAATTTCCTGAGGGTAGCACAATACATTCAGAATTGATCATTGCACCATGTGGCAGGACATTAAACAGAATACCCACTTCATAGTCCCAGAAGACAGTTGCCATGACTTTACGTGCTGAGTGTATGGCTTTGAACTTTTTCTTTGGAGAAGGGGTGGTGTAGTGCCAATCCATTGCTGTTTTGTTTTTGGTTCAAAGTGATGAACCCATGTGTCATCATCCATGACAGTGCTGAACAAAAGATTGTCATGGTCAACCTCATAACATGCACGCAATTTCGCACAGGTGGTGTTTATTGCTCTTTATGGTCTCCTGTTACGGGGTGAGGAACCCAGTGGACACACATCTTTAAGTAACCCAACTGGTGGATGAATGTGTCAGTTCTATCGACAAAAATGTCCAGTTGGTCAGCAAGGTGTTTGAGTGTGATTCATCGATCTTCTTGAATGAGAGTGTCCACATATTTCAACTTTGCAGGAGTCACAGCGGTGCAACTGGCGGGCATATGAGAGATCGGTGAGGTTTGTTGGACCTTGCTGTGGTGATGACAGATGCCTGGACCAATGAGTCGCCATGCTTTTGTTGATTGCCAGGTCTCCATAGACATTCTGTAATCATCTGTGTGTACTGTGATACTCTGATTTTCCATGGAAAGAAACTCAGTGACAGCTCTCTGCTTGTAACACGCCCCTGATCCAGACGCCAATTTAAAACCTACATATAGCACTGTCAGCTATTGTAACTTCATGAAACTTCAGAGTCTTAAGCAGGAATACACCATGATGTCCCACAACAAATTCCACATTTTTCCAACTGAAACAGGCCAAGAAGAAAAGTCTTGCATTACTTATTGAACATTCCTTGTATGTATCACTGTTCACTCACTAACATGGAAATCAACACCGGATTTCAACATGCAGGCCATAGTTGTTACAACACATAGATGCAGCAGAATAGCACTGTTGTCTGGTGTATCACTATTACTATACATACACACATCTTGCTACTGCGTATCTCCCCATTGCAAATTTTATATGCTGCACACCAGTCTAGAAAGCAGTGGATGACATTCGCACCAGTAACTGTCAGTGATGAGCCAACAAAAGCGCTGTGTAGAGGGCAACGGTAGACGTTATCTGTGAATTTTCTCTTTGCTTCTTGATTCCTTTGTCCTTATGTGGCAGTATTCAAAAGATTTTTATCAAGTGTGTTGTGCCGTGTAATACAACAACATTGTAGTGACCAGTAATAGTTATAGTACTTTTGTCAACACTGTATTTCCTTTGTTATGCCCTTTTTTGTAAAAATTGTTCATGAAGCAGTCTCCATTTTCAAGCTGGTTTTTTTTTTTTTTTTTTGTCTTTGATTAGATGTTAATTACTCCTGCAGGTCAGTTTTAACTAGATAAAGGGTTACCATGAAGCACATTACACTGGTGTCATTTTTTGTGCTGGCAGTATTACACAAGGGGGATGAAGCTCACGATTTCTCCTCTTTTTCTTACGAGCAGGAGATGGTTTCCTCCACATCTCCTCATCACACTAAAAGAGTGGAGAAAAACTGAATGGATGTTAACTGCTGTCTACATCTCTATTCCACAACCCATTTTATGATGTGTGGCAGATGGTACTTTTGGTGCCACTATCTCTCTCCCCTTCTCTCTACCATCCATGAATTGTGCATGGTAAGAATGATTGGTACTAAACCTCCTTATTAGGTTTAATTTTTCAGATTCTCTTGTTGTGAGCTTTTCACAAGACTTATATGGAAGGAAGTAATGTGTTACCCAACTCTTTCTGGGATGTACTCACTTGGAAGTTCCATAGTAAACCTTTCAAAGATGCACAACTCTTCTCATGTGGCATCTGTTACTGGAGTTTGTTGAGCAACTCTATAATGTTCTTGCCCTGTCTAAACAATCCCATGATGAAATTTGCCACTCTTCATTGAATCTTGTCTCTCTCTTGTATTAATCCTAACTGGTAGGGGTCCTACACTGATGATAAATTCTTAAGAAATGCTTGAACAAGTGCCTTGTAAGCCACTACTTCCGTGGATGAATTATGTTTCCACAAAATTCTTCCTGTGAATCTCATCTTGGCATCTGCTTTTCCTACTATCTGTTATATGTGGTGAGTCCACTTCAGACTACTCTGGATTGTTACTCCTAGATATTTTATACTAGTTACTATTTCCAGCACTCCTAGGTATTTTACAACAGTTGCTGTTTCCAGTTATGTTACATCAATATTGTAATCGTACACTATAGTCCAACCCATGAAAGATCATGGTTTATGCATGTTGAGGCACAGACAGGAATGGCATGACTGACAATTCCAAGCAACAGGTACAAATATACACAAGTGTGTGCTCTCTGCTTGAAGGAAGTGTATATCCTGCAAATTATTTCTCACACTAGCTTGTGCAAAATTTATCACTTAACCCCTCCTATCAACGATGACAACTTGCTACAAATGAAATACAGATTCACTAAACAACTTGCTACAATCACTTTTAATGCTGGCATTAGCTACGGCATTCATAACAGAGCACTCAGAACAGTACTGAACGCTCACTGGCTGTTGGAGTATGCATGATGTAGTTGTGCCAAATGAGCCTAAACTCGTCTGCCATCATTCATAACTTCAGCTACAGTGGATTACTTGCCTACCAATGCACAATATGTTATATTTATTTATGTTCAGAGTCACCTGTTCTCTGCAAACAGCCTCATGGAACTTCTGACATTCTCTGCTAGATTATTTACATATTGTGAGAACAGTAACAGTCCTATCACACTTCCCTGGAGCACTTAGATGTGTTAATTTTTTCCTATTAGGAGCACTGTGATGAGTTCTGTCTGCAAAGAATTCTTGAATAAAGTCACAAATCTGACCCAATATTCATAAGCATCTATTTTTTTCACTAAATGGCAGTTTGAAACTGTGTTAAATACCTTCCTGAAGTCAAGGAACATGGCATTAATCTGAGTGCTGATGGCTGTGGCACTTTAGATCTGATGGGCAGACAAGTGAGCTGCTTTTTCAAGATCTCTGTTTGTGGAATCCATGTTAATTTTTATTGAGTATATAACATGTTCCATAATTGTACAACTGATTGATGACCCTTCTTGTAAATGGAAATGATCTGTGCCTCTTTTTCAGTTGGTCAGTACCCCTTGTTGCTCAAGTGAGCTTTGATAACCTACAGAATCCCTACAGAATCTTACAGGTGCCTCATCTGGTTCAGATACGTTTCCACTGCTAAGCAATTATAGTTGCTTTTATATTAAATGATCACTTATCTCAAAATCTGCCATGTTGGCATTTGTGCAATGGTTAAATAGAGGGATCATATTAGGATCTTCCAGGATGAAAGAGTTCTGGAAGATCAATTTCAGTATTTTGGCCTTGTCTCTATCGTCTTCCATTTCTGTGCCAATATGGTCACAGAGCAACAGAATAGATTATTTGTACCCACTTATTGATTGTATAGAAGACCAAAACTTCTTAGGGCTTTTAGTCAGATTAGTTGGCAAAATTTTACTTTCAATATTGTCATGGAAGAAGTTGAGTAGCACAGTCACTGTGGTGTAGTGGTTATGATACTAGACTGTTGCAAGGAGGGTCATGAGTTCAAAACTCACCTGAACTGTAAAATTTTAACTTCTATGTTTGGTTTGAGTACATTCTAGAAGTATCCACAAATATCAAGAATCATTGTACTGGAATGTTCTGTAACTGTATATATACAGTATGTGTTCTGGCCAGAGGCAGTTGGCACTGCGCTCTTGTATGTGCAAGTGCTGAATAAACCTGCGTTAAGTGAAGTTAGTGTTCATCATTCATCTAATTACACATTCTTGTACGTGAAATTATTCTGGTGGAGATTCTGGGTATTGGAACTTGTCATAGCGCACATTATCGATGACGCAGGCATCAGGCCATGACAGCCGCTGTTTACGCGGCGAGAAACCCGCGTTCGAGCCATATTCAACAGATCGCAGTCTATTGGAGACAGAAGAAGAAGAAGAGGACGTTATGATGACAGCAACTGTATGCCATCACATGAGATATCCTTCCGGGTTCTCTGGTGACGATGGCCAAGATCCAAATCAGTGGCTGAAGGTATATGAGCGTATAGCCACATTTAACAAAAGGGATGACACCGTGTGTTTAGCTAACATATTTTTCTACTTGGAGGGCACTGCCAAGCAATGGTATGAGAACAATGAGGAGAAGCTCACAAACTGAGAAGTATTCCAGTTGGAACTGCACAAGTACTTCGGCAACACACAATGACAGAAGTGCAAGGCTGAAGATAAATTAAAGTGCAGGGCACAGCATCCAGGAGAAACTACAGCATCCTACATTCAAGATGTCTTGGAGCTGTGTAAAATAGTCGATCCTAGAATGAAGGAGGAAGATAAGGTTGCACATCTCATGGAGGGTGTTGCTAAGGACATGTATCATGCCCTACTCCTGAAGGAGGTTTTGACAGCAGACGACTTCATAAAATGGTGCCAGTACATCGAGACAATGCGTCAAAAAAGAATTACGAGCAAGAAGTTTGAACAGCTTCCAAACATTGTATTGATGTCTGTGATGGAGGAAGGAACTGATTTCAAAAGTGTTCTTCATCAGATAGTGAGAGAGGAAGTCCAGAAGACACTTGGATTGCACAGCGAGCAAAAAACTGAGAGGAAGTGGAACAGACCCAGTCTCTCATACTTCTTTTCCCTTTAGAAAGGTGAAAAAGTTGAGAACCAGGTGAAGTTATGTTCCTATAATGCCACATGGGTACCTGTTTGGGATTTCAATAGCACCAAAAGTGTCACAGCTTTTGCCACTAGTGCCCCAGTTTCGTTGAAGATTTGAGTAGAAGACTGAAACCTGTGAATCACGACCAATGCTGTTTCTGTACCGCTGTCAATCCTCCTTGTGTTTGCACACAATAAGTGTAGTCCCTCTCCATTTTGTACTGTGCAAAAACTGTATGAAATCATAAAATATGCAATCAAAGCTGCCAGAACTATTTGAGAAAGAACAAACAGATGTCAGTAATACATAAAATTTTAGTGTCTCCATATGTGTTGTCATTTGTAGTAAATGCTAGGAATTCAAAGACATAGGTCTGTTTAACAATAATATTGAAAAATTAAACTGAATGACTGAGAAACCCATCATATTTACTGGCAATACATGTGATCAGATATAATTAAAAACCTAAAACTTGAGTTCCCGTTCAAAATCTTAATTGTTTTGTGTTGGTATGGGTTGTTTCATGATGACACAGTTTCAAAATTGTGTAACAAATATTTTTCCTTGTACAGTCTGTAGCATTCAGACTATTACTTTCATGTGTACCATAAAGAAAAATTTTATTTACTCTGTAATATATTGCTGCATATTACTCAAAAACTGAAAAACAAATGTCCTATCTACAGGATCACGACTGTCCACAATGTCAATAGAAACAAGTCGTTCTGAACAGACAGAAAATCCAACTAATATTTCATCACCTTCCTACATTTCTCACATGACAATGGGCAAGGGACGACATTTTCGAAAAACTATGGGATACACAGTAAGTACAGTTTATAACAATTTAACAAAAAAGTTTTATATCTTTAGATCTAGTAATATTTCTCTTAGTTTACAATAACATTTTTCAAAAATAGTTTATATGTTAGTTATACATAAATATCAGTTGAATATAGGAACACCTTTTCTCCTCACCTGGAATCTCTGAAACTACTGACTTATTGTCATATAATCTATTACAAAAGCTATTTTTGTTGTGAAGTATGAATAAACGGTTGCAGTTTTCTGTTTTTGTTTATTATAAGAATACATTACTCCTTGAGTCTCTCTCTTTCCTATCAATTAAGATTTATGTGTCACTCACCTTTGTTAGTGTATAGTAAGCTATTCATTCCTTGTTCACATGTTTCATGTGCATTTGGTGATGATTTTGCATTATTCTTTTCCCTGTTACATTTTACGTGACACATGTGGCTGTAGGCTCGTAATTTCATATTTCATCTATGGATGTCATCCTCTTTGTTTGTATAAAGAGTACTGTATAATTACTCCTTGTTGTGTAGTAATTTGATTTTTTTAGAGGCTTGTATTTTTGCCTTTTTGAGTACCCAACAAAAATTAACTGTTTTATATAATACCAACATTTGTGAAGTGAAAGGATCAATAACTCAAATTTGATTGTCATTTATTCAGGTTTGAGTCACAGTTGCATACAATTTCTTGATGGTGACTAGTTTTTTATGTTTATATGCCTGCATTGCAAATGTTGTTAAAGTATAATTTCAGTTGCACACTTACATGATATTTTCCTAACACAGATTTGCATGATAAATGTGGTGTGACCATAATATAGAAGTGGTACATTTCAGAGACCAGCTAGTCACACCATTACTCAGGCAAAGTGTATTAAAGGGTCAGTTTAGTACTTTCCTGATAATTAACTTTTCACATTAATCTTACGAATAATGAATTTAGTATGTGCAACTCCTATGAAAATTTTTTGACAGAACATCTGTCTTTCTAGGCTGCTATCCAAATTACCAGTCCTCCAAATTGACTAATTGACATCAACAGAGTATGATCACACTTAACCAGTATATATCTTCAATGTGCTTGAAACCTAAGGGTACATTTATGTTGTATCCTTGCTGCTGGCATCTCTCTACTGGCATGTTGCACCTCACAACTAGCTGGTAGCTTTGTTGCATTTATGCTACAGCCTTGCTGCTCACTGGGAGCAATAGTGGCACAGCTGTTCATGTAGCTAGCATAGTAAATGTGGCATTGCTGTAGTGACCTAGAAGCAGCCAATCAGGG
Organism: Schistocerca serialis cubense; assembly: GCF_023864345.2. NCBI lineage: Eukaryota > Metazoa > Arthropoda > Insecta > Orthoptera > Acrididae > Schistocerca > Schistocerca serialis. The sequence continues at coordinate 928,753,390 of NC_064638.1, forward strand.
CTCAAGTTTCAGGACATACAGTGATGGTCACAGTGCGAAACACAGAGCAGCATGGTGAGAATCATTGCAAGCAGCATATCAAGCAATGGTGGTGCACATTAAATGGGCTGGTAAGACTCAGTGGGTTTGATTCATCATAGCTGGGCCATGCTGACCAGCAGTGAGGTGGAAGCATAAATGCAACCTTTGTCCCTTAATCTGTTATGTTCATGTATTTGTGGCTACTGATTAAAATTTTTCTTGTCTTTTGATCAGTGTTCCAGACAAAAGAGTCACATTATAACACTTACTGCAAACCTTAAAAGTACATCAATGATATTACTTCATCCAAAGTCATAGTGATTTTTCCTTTAATATCCTGGAGAGATTTTTAAACAGTATGCATTCTGCCATTAATTCTGAGCTCTTCTAATGATAGGAAACTCAATAGATGTTACACAAATAAGACATGAGCTCTTACACAGCACATACACAAACTGTATATGAATAATATTTATTTTCGTCATGAACAGAGCAGAAGCAGTGCAAGTGAAGAAGGTCTTTCTCCAAGTCAGAGTTCTGATTATGAAGATCAAGAGGAGCTACAGAGTGTACAGCAAGTTACAGTTCATGCTGTAAGTACTCTTTTCCAAAAACTCCTTCTTTGTACCAGTTCTTGGAAAAGGTGACTCAAGGAATGTTCTATTTAACATTTGCATTTTACATGTATGTATATCTGTTGGATTTTGCATTAAGATGCTGCAAATACTGAAAGAAATTTGAAATTAAGAAAAAAAAACCTTACAACAAAACACACACTTAGTCAACAGCGTTGATAACATCTAGGTACACCAAACTAAAAATGTAAAGGATGTCATATTATGCAAAAATGGTATCTTTGGCTGTATAAAAATATCTGTTATCATGTGAAAGTTTTCTTTTGCCCTTGTAAATGTAAAGATTGTGATTAACCAACAGCAGCCCGAAATAGAACAGCAGCATCTATTTTCTTAAAACAGACCGTACATACAGTGATGAGGTGTTTTAATATAATGTTGTTAAACAGCACTATGCAGTTAAGACACATAATTTAATATACATTTTTCAGTCAAGTCATATTCTTGAAGGTTCTGCTCATTGTTAATGAGATTCATGGAAAGTGAGTTTAATGAAGTTTCAGACAGAGAGAGAGAAAAGAGGTTCACTTATTCTTGGACACGATACAGTTTTCTGAAGAAAAGTGTTTTTTTTTGTTACTGTTACTACAAGTGTAATAAATATATTTTGAAAAAAGTGCAAGACAAAACAGTGAGTGATTTTGTGTCCCAGAAAATATTTACCAGAATACAAATCCTACATTTTTCGGTTTGGTGCCAAGTCGACCATACAGTATCTTCTGGCACTTATCATGAGTTTCGTATCTGTTACTGCTTTGTATGTAAGAAAAATGTGAAACTGACCTATAGGTCAGATTCTTCATCTGTTATACCTGGCCACCTAAGTTGGCCCACGAATGTGAAGGTAAAAACATTCCAACTCCAGCAAGATTGTGACAAGAGAAGAACTGTCATGTTCAAACAGTCACATATTAGGTTGAAAGAATGACATCAAATCAAACTTGCTGTTTTGTTGTTTCTAATCCTGATGTAACTTCACATAAAATATATTATTATAGTTCACCACTTTCTAAGTCTTAGTTAATAAGATGGATATAATTTTGTGTTGTAGTTCAGAAATTATTATTTTTATGATTACCATGTTGTCATTCACATAGTAATATGTATGATCTCTCTTTGATCCATGACAGACGGAGTCAGGATGCCGAGCGGGTGTGACTCTGAGTACACGTTCTAAGGGGCTGAGACAGGATGTACAGAAGAAAGGGTCACGCCTTCGGTCAGCTGCAGCTGATGGTACGGAGAAAGCTTTTCCCTCAACAAGCTCTGTAGAGAGCTTACCCAGTGGCTCTGGCTCCAGTATGTACTTTTTCAAATGCTAAATCAGAGTTTGGAGTATCAAGATATAGGACTTAAGGCCAGAAGAAATATTCTCCCATAACATAAAATTGTAATTTCAGTTTAACTAAGGGATGAATGTACTCATAAAATAACTGTATTAATCACTTATAAACTTCATTTTTTGAATCTGTTTCTTATGTGTTACTAAAATGGTCTTAAACTTTTGAGTTATTCTGCCGCCTTTCATCCAGACAGTACATTTATCAATGGTGCACGACACTTTGTCTCTCAATTAGTCTACATAAGACTCCCTATGAATTTCACTGTTCAGTATGTTCTACGAGTCCCATATTCCATATGGCAAGGTTGTATTCTGTCACACTAAGCAAATAGAAGTTAATGACCCTGTGATCTAAATTATATCAAAAGACCATGTTAAACATTCTTTCTGAAAACATTTGTCAGAATAATCTTGGTCTGCAAGAAGAAAATAGAAGCATTCTGTATCCATTGCAGAAACTAATACAACAAGTGTTTAATTCTTTTCTGAGATTTTTCTGTGTATGAGGTGTTATTCATCTTTCACTATTAAATCTCATTATCAGTCTTTCAGGTTATTATCTGAGCTACAGGAACTAAGACTGTTTTGTTTTTCATACACCAAACAGAATTTTTATCATTTGTCCTTTACTTTACAGTACTTCTTTAAGAAACTGGGTGGCATTTGTTTCATACATGCTGCAGACTTTAGAGCCATTTAGTAAGATAATGAACTCATGTTACCTTTGTAGAAGCATTGCATCAGCTTTTACCTAGAAATTCATATTTGTATAATTACCAGCATTTCTCATGATCTTTTTACAGACACTAACTATTAAATTGTTAGAATGCATATACAAGTCCTTGAAGCTGTTACAATTTTTAATCAGAATTTTTATTTATTTTTTATGTGACTACCCTTGTTTTATTTTCTTTTATGCATGATGTATTATAGCTGAAAAGAAATTGCTTCAACCAGTTTGGTTTTCCATATCTATAACTTTGATTTTGTTGGATTAAAGAAAAATGACATTAGAAATGAAGCAGAGGAAAGTATGAAAATGTGGTCTCATTAAAGTTGCACTTCCTCTCATTACAATATCATCATGGAATAAAACACTGCAAACACATTATTTCTATTGACAATGCTTCCTTGCAGTATTTTGTAAATAAAAAAGTGGTACCTTATAATTGAGCACCAAATAAATGTAAAAACATCTGAGGCAATACTGAACCCATGACTTATCTTAGAGGGTAGACTCAACAGATATCCTACGTATTATATACATATTTGTAGTTTAGAGGAAGCATTTGACAATGCTGACTGAAATACAATCTTTGAATCTTAAGGGAGCAGTGATAAAATATAGGGATCAAGAGGTTTTCTAAAATTTGTAAAAAACAAGACTGCAGTTAGAAGAGTCAAAGGATATGAAAGGGAAATAGTAATGGAGGAATGAGACAAGGTTGTAGCATCTGCTGGGTGTCACTTAATATGTACATTGGACAAGTAGTAGAGGAAACAAAAAAGAAAAATTTGAAATTTGAGGGGGGGGGGGGGGTGGGGGGGGGGGGTGGTAAAATTTTAAAGGTCTGCCAATGACATTGTAAATTGTCAAAAACAGCAAAGGATTTGGAAGATCAGTTGAACAGAATGGATGATGTATTGAAAGGCGATTATAAGATGAATCTCAACAGAGATGAAACAAGGGTAATAGAATGTAGTGAAATTAAGTTAGGTGATGCTAACAGAATTATATAGGGGAAATGAGACACTAAAAGTAGTTGATGAATTGAAGAGGTTGCAGAAGAAAGTGTTAATTCACAAGAGCATATTTTGTGTTACTGTGTGTTATATGTTTGGCTAAATTCCAAGACAAGAACTTAAGTACAATAAGAGAAAGCAGTTTGTATAGTAGAATATGTTTTTTAGTAATACTTTTGGAACTACATGTTACCAGCAGGTGAAAGAACACAGTAGGTACTGTGTTCAGACTAATCCTTACTAATTTGAATGTTAGCACTTTCTTCTGCTGACACTTTCTTCTGCTGACACTTTCAATTTTGCTATTTGAGACACAAAGCAGCTGATGATGGATGAAGAAGAGAAGATATCAGATTCAACTGTTGATAGCAAAAAAAGCATTTATAAAAAAGAAAAATTTGTTAGCATCAAATATAAATTAGTGTTAGGAAGTATTTTCTGGAGGTATTTGTAAGGAGTGTATTCTTGTACGGAAGTAAAACATGGATGATAAACAAATTAGACAAGACAAGTGAAACATAAAGAGAAGAAGATATGAATTAGATAGGATATATTAGGAAAGTACTAATGAAAGATGAAGTTCCTTAGAGGCAGAAGGAAGGAATGAGGTGGGAGCTGATATGGGCATACAGGCAGGTGGAAGAGACCGACCAATAGAGACTGAAGTAGGAGTTGTCGGAATGAAAACTATGTCAGAGGCACAGTTCCCATTCATGCAGTCCAGAAAATCTGGGGTTATGGAGCAGGCACCAGATAGCATGATAGGCAAGACAACCAAGAAATAAACCACATTGTGATTAGCTCCATGATCCACAACTGAATGATCCAGTTGGTCCTCAGTCCTAAAAGTTGACCATTAAACTAGACTGATGGTGGTCATACACTTGTAGAATGCTGTGCAGTAGTTACAGTGAAACTGGTAGCAGACATAGATACATTCACATGTGGCTTTTCTTTCAATACAATATGTAATGCGAATAACGCGGGAAGAATAGAAGGTGGTGGTTTGATGTATGAGAAAAGTTTTCTATCTAACTATTCTGTTTGTCTTTTGGGGTTTAAAACGAGACCAAAGTAGGCACAGAAGGGGATTTATATTGGTTAACAAATACCACTCTAGGGCATGATCAGGAATGAGTTCAATTATTTGAATCCTGGATGGATCTGTATCACAAAGGGACACAACTTTGTGGTTGGGCTCAGGTTTAGAAGGAGTTTTTGGTGTATATCAGGATAATGAACATAATATCTATTTGTTAACAAGGCAAGGAGAGATGTGTGTATCTTCTTAGGGCTCAACAAAAATTTTAAAATACTGTGAGAGAAGTTTTGTTTAAGACTACAAAAGATATCTTTAATGTTTGGGTCAAAATTCAATAGAATGGAAACATCTTTTATTACTATCTCAGTTTTCCAGTGGTATTACTTCTTCTCCTCTATTGTAATGATCAACATGCATGTCTGCAACAATGTGTGGTATCACTAGCTTATCTTAAACTGGTGAGCTCAGTCAGCAGGAGGAGAGTGTTTGTATGTGTCTATGGACTCTATAAACTGATTTCGCTATCCTGTAATTTATTTTTCTATAAAAGTAACAGTTGAGTCAGACAGATAGCTGAATAAGTTTATGGAACAAGTACCTGAAAATTTTAAAATAGCAGATTATTTCACAGACCTCATTCATCAGCTAGAGAAGCAGATCTAAATACTGAATATCTCCTCTCCATTGTCTCAGGAACAAGAGCCTGCACATGAATGTCCTTACAAACCACACTTCCTACATTAAATTTTTGTTCTGACTTTTGACATATGCATGTAAAACTGAAGTACAGAAGAGTAGTAACAGAACCATGCTGTATCTGGTATTTCAGTAGTGAGAAGTGATGGTGAGAGATGAATAGATAGGGAAGGGTAAAATATTACTTTGTGTAGAGCATACAGTGCTCATAAAAGTTAGATCCATGGGGAGGAAATGGGTTGATGCAGGATGAAAATTAATATTGCTTGGTTTTAGTTTCAAGGCTGTCACTAATACCATGTATAAGATTATGAAAATAAGCTCACTGGACAAAAAATGACCCTTAGCGAAATCATTGCAAGCTTAATTTAATACCATGTAATTCTGCCCCCGGACTTGATAAACACCTGGATTTGATTAGGAACTGAATCCACAAGGTTGTGCAGGTACACTGCATCCAGGTAAGGCCTTTACTGAGGCTTTTAGCATGCAATTCCATCAAACTGCTGGTATGCTGATGTCGGTGTTTTACTTGTCGCTTCAGCATATCCCACAGATTTTCTATGGGATTCAAGTCCGGTGATTTTGCATGCCAATCGAGATATAATAGGGTGGCTCAGTGTTCAGAAAACCAGTCACATATCCTTCCAGCTCTATGAACTTTGTTGTTATTGCCTTTATCTGCCTGAGTGAGCAATGGCCTGACTCCAAATGTTCATTGCATGCAGTTCCTAACCAAATGTTATCTTGATAACAGGTGGGATGGGCCTTCATTCACTGCCTGCAGCTAGACCTGTTAGGTCAGGAAGTGATTCTGGTTCACAAGCTGTGACAAATGTCTCTGGTCTCTCTCTGTCAGGGTCTTACTATGACCACAATTCTGAAATTGCATTTCATGGCCTCTGATTGTAGGCATGTTGAACATGGGCGCTGATGACCCCGCTGTTTAGCGCCCGTAAACCTCAAACACACACACACACACACACACACACACACACACACACACACACACACACACACACACACACACACATGTTGAACAGTCTGCTGTGAAACAGCAACTTCACATACCATATGGCCATGGGTACAGCCAAACATAATTTCCCCTTTTTGCTACTGTGTCATGTCCTTACATTTACCCATGTTTACATCCAATGTCTGCTTGAAACATCAGTGTCTCAGTGATTACTGCTGCCTTGTGCTCACATAGGGGCAATGGGTGTGCAGTTGAGCATGTGACTTGATTCTGCACAATCTGTGAAGGCTTCAGGATTCATCTGTACATATGCGCTGAGGTGACATATTGTCCAGTGAGCTTAGAATATGTTTTGATCTTAATGAGTTGGAAAACCGTGAAATTGTAGCTGAGAACCAAGATTAAATCATTGCGCACATTGAAAATATTTTTAACTTTTTATTCTACCCAGAGACGGGAACATGGATGCATGTTAACCACCTTGGCTTACACAATGAGCTTCTGCTCTCATGCTTTTAAATTATTGGCTTCCTTGTATAAATAATTTCTTAAGCAATGAAAATGTGTTACAGTTACTTCATTCTTGTCTCAAACAGGTACCCAGGCCCTTGTACCAGCAAGCAGTAATCATAGTTCAATATCAGCTGAAGACTGTGATACTTCCATAATTGGACCAGTTATAGGGAGAGCTCGGGCCCTTGTTGATTACACTCCTAGCCCATATGACAAGGATGCTCTCAAATTTAAGGTATGAAATGGAGGAAAATACCTGATGCACTAATGAGTGTGGTATACTTACTTTGTCAGTCTATAGAAGAGAATAAGCAAATTAATCATTAAGTGCCAAAGTAATTTCTACTAATTCCTTTGTTTAACACAATTTTAAACTACAATAAAATAACTGGGAGCTAAAATATAAAATGAGCAAATCTATTTATTAGCCCCTCAATAATTAATCAGTATCAGAAAAGTCCATCATAAAAATAAATAAAAAGTTAGTTTTGAACAAAGAAAATGCTGCCATTACCAGCAGCAGCACTCAAATTGCAAACTAAATTTTCAATTTTTCAGTACAAAAGTACTCTGTAGTTTTACAATAGTTAAGTATCATTCTGAGATGAGGTAAGAGTTTGTAGGTGATAATACAAACATAAGTAAATTATTTAGGTTACAAATCTTTCTTTAATGATTCCAGAGATTCAAAAAGAAAAAAAATTAGTGATCAAAAAGAGAAGAAAAAATAAATCACTTTCTAAAACCGTGAAACAGCTTGACAAATCCATATACATACTTTGAAGAACAAATAATCATGTTGATGTGGTGCTAATGAAAATAGTATCAACAAGATAGGGCAGATATAATGGTGACAAATGAAAAGAAATCATATAGGCATACAGAAGACTTTAATATAACTTAAACAAAGTGCAGAGGGTGTGCTAGAAAAATAAGCTATATTTAAATTTATTTGTCAGTCATTGATAGCTTTTATTAGCACAGATATTACACATTAATACAGTAATAATGATGTAAAATAACTGACTCAACAAAAGCAAATTCAGAACTCAACCAAAGAACTGTGGATGTAAAAATTCTTTGCATTTCAGTGTACACCATCTGATATTATGAATTTAAACAATGGAAAATCCAAGATGGAATGCAACAATAATATGATAAGGATAGTCGCTATTCACCATATAGTAGAGATGCTGATTCACAGATAGACACTACAAAAAGACTGCCAGAAAATGAGCTTTCGGCTGACATGGCCTTCATCAGAAATACACACACACACACACACACACACACACACACACACACACACACGGCCAGAGTTTCTGGCTGCTGAGTCCACATTATTAACAGTAGCGCATGATGGGAGAAGCAAGCAAGTGGTGGGATTAAGGAGGAGGCTGAGGCGGCAAACGGGAGGGATAGTAGGGACAAGGCGCGGGCAGTAAAGTACTGCTTGGTAGAGCAGACAGGGACACGGTGGAGAGAGTGTAGGGCAGTTGATGCAGTTGGGAGGTTATAACGGGGGGGGGGGGGGGGGGGTGTAAGCAGAGAAGGAGTGAACTAAAAAGACTGGGGGTGTGTTGGTGGAATAAAGGGCTGTGTAGTGCTGGAATGTGTAGGTGGAATAAAGGGCTGTGTAGTGCTGGAATGGGAACAGGGAAGGGGCTAGAAGTTCCATGCGGCTTTTCGCGGATGATGCTGTAGTATACAGAGAAGTTGCTGCATTAGAAAATTGTAGCGAAATACAGGAAGATCTGCAGCGGATAGGCACTTGGTGCAGGGAGTGGCAACTGACCCTTAACATAGACAAATGTAATGTATTGCGAATACATTGAAAGAAGGATCGTTTATTGTATGATTATATGATAGCGGGACAAACACTGGTAGCAGTTACTTCTGTAAAATATCTGGGAGTGTGCGTACGGAACGATTTGAAGTGGAATGATCATATAAAATTAATTGTTGGTAAGGCGGGTACCAGGTTGAGATTCATTGGGAGAGTGCTTAGAAAATGTAGTCCATCAACAAAGGAGGTGGCTTACAAAACACTCGTTCGACCTATACTTGAGTATTGCTCATCAGTGTGGGATCCGTACCAGGTCGGGTTGACGGAGGAGATAGAGAAGATCCAAAGAAGAGCGGCGCGTTTCGTCACCGGGTTATTTGGTAACCGTGATAGCGTTACGGAGATGTTTAATAAACTCAAGTGGCAGACTCTGCAAGAGAGGCGCTCTGCATCGCGGTGTAGCTTGCTCGCCAGGTTTCGAGAGGGTGCGTTTCTGGATGAGGTATCGAATATATTGCTTCCCCCTACTTATACCTCCCGAGGAGATCACGAATGTAAAATTAGAGAGATTAGAGCGCGCATGGAGGCTTTCAGACAGTCGTTCTTCCCGCGAACCATATGCGACTGGAACAGGAAAGGGAGGTAATGACAGTGGCACGTAAAGTGCCCTCCGCCACACACCGTTGGGTGGCTTGCGGAGTATCAATGTAGATGTAGATGTAGATGTAGGTACGGACAATGACTAGAACGTTGAGGCCAGGAGGGTTACGGAAATCTAGGGTATATGGCAGGGAGAGTTCCCACCTGCGCAATTCAGAAAAGCAGGTGTTGATGGGAAGAATCCAGATGGCACAGGCTGTGAAGCAGTCATTGAAATGAAGTACACTGTGTTGAAATAATAATTAAATCAAGACCCTATTCTGCCAACAGGCATTGAATATACATCAATAGGGACAGTTGAAAATGTGTGCTCCAACTGGGACTCAAACCCGGGATCTCCTGCTTACATGGCAGATGCTCTATTCATCTGAGCCACTGGGGGCACAGAGGATAGTGCAACTGCAGGAATTTATCCTTTGCATGCTCCCCGTGAGACCCACATTCCGACCACTCACTACATTCATAGTGCCCCGGCCCATTACACTCATTACTCGCAGCAGACAATCTAACCGAGTCCTGTAAGAGTTTGGGCAATGCTTGAGCATCCACACAGGAGGAGGTCAGTGGCCGGTTAGCCTTAACTATATGAAGATGGTATGTCAGAAAGAACAGATACAGTGACTGTGAAGCTCTCTAGAATGAAATGATAATTAAATCAAGACCCTATGCCGCTGACAGGTGTTGATATACATCAACTGGGACAGTTGAAAATGTGTGCCCTGACTCGAACCCGGGATCTCCTGCTCACGTGGTAGATGCTCTATCCATCTGAGCCACTGAGGGATGTGCAAATGCACATGCATTGCCCGAAGTCTTATGGGACTCGGTAAGATTGTCTGCCACGAGTAATGAGTGTAATGGGCAGGGACACCACAAATGTAGTGTGTGGATGTTAAGTTGGGAATGTGGGTCTCATGGGGAGCATGCAAAGGATAAGACACTGCAAGTGCACTATCCTCTGTGGTACGGTGGCTCAGATGGATAGAGCACCTGCAATGTCAGCCGGAGATCCCGGGGATAGAGGCCCACTCAGGGCACACATTTTCAACTGTCCCTGTTGATGTATATCAATGTCTGTTGGCAGCATAGGGTCGTGATTTAATTATCATTTCATTCTAGAGAGCTGCATGGTCACTGATGGTATCTGTTCTTTCAGACACTGAAAGAACAGATACCATTTTCATATACACTGTGTTGGGTGCAGTGCTCAGCAACGAGGTGGTCCAGCTTTTCCCTGATCACAGTTTGTAGGTGGCCACTCATGGTTGTCATGCCCATGTAGAATACAGCACAATGGTTGCAGCTTAACTTGTAGATCATATGATTGGTTTCACAGGTAGCCCAGCCTTTGAGTGACCGGACTGAAATACGTCGTGGTGGGAGGATGTATGGGGCAGGTCTTGCATCTAGGCCTGTTACAGGGATATGAACCATGAGGCAAAGGGATGGGAGCAGGGGTTGTGTAGAGATGGATGAGGATATCGTGTAGGTTTGGTGTGTGATGGAATCCACTGTGGGGGAGGGTGGAAGGATAGTGGGTATGACATTCCTCTTTTCAGGGCACAACAAGAGGTAGTTGAAACCCTGGGGCAGAGAATGTCTTACAGTCCTGGGTGATACTGAGACACAAGGGGAATGCTCCTCTGTGGCTGGGCAGTGGGACGTTGGGAGGTGGTGGGTGACTGGAGAGATCAGGCACCCTACCCTATAATCATAACTGATGACAAAAGCTCCACCTCTGGTGCTTTGAACCACAAGAATTGCCTGGCAGAAGGAATCTGGCAGCTGTCAGACTCATTCACCTACAAATCTTACAACAGTGATCCCATTCCAGAAATCCCATAGGATTTCCAGTCCCTCCTCAAATTCTAAGACCCCTCCCATCTCCCCAGAGTCCACTTCTCACCTCACCCTTACCATTCCCCTCACTCCTACCTTAACATGCTCCCTAGTGTCCATAAACCTAACCACCTGTGATTTCCCATTGTGGCCAATCACTGTTCCCCCACTGAGAGATTCTCTGCTCTCATAGACCAATACCTTCAGCCTATTACCTGCAACCTACCCTCCTATATAAAAAATACCAACCATTTTCTCCACAATCTCTGCACAGTTACTGTTCCTTTACCACACGGTGCCCTGCCCATCACTTATGATGCCACCTCCCTTTACGCTAATGTACCTAATGCCCACGATCTTACTGCTATAGAACACTACCTTTCCCAATGCCCGATGGATTCCAATCCTACAACATCTCTTCTAGTCGCCATGACAAACTTTATCCTCACCTACAATTACTTCTCCTTTGAAGGTGTTACCTAAAATCAAATCTGGGGCACAGCTAAGGGCACATGCATGGCACCATACTATGCCATCCTAATCATGGGCCATCTAGAGAAAACATTACTAAACACCCAGAATCCCAAACCCCTCATCTGGTTCAGATTAATTGATGACATCTTCATGATCTGAATCAAGGATGAGAAAACTGTATCAAAATTTCTCCCGAACCTCAACACCTTCTCCCCCCCCATTCACGTTACCTGGTCCTACTCAACCCAACAAACCACATTCCTCGACGTTGACCTCCATCTCAAAGATGGCTACATCAGTACCTCCACCCATGTCAAACCTACCATCCATCAGCAGTATTTCCACTTCAACAGCTGCCACCCATTCCATTTCAAGAAGTAGCTTCCATACAACCTAGCCACCCACGGCTGTTGCATCTATAGTGATGAGAAGATCCTCCTGAAATATACCAAGGGTCTCTCCGAGGCTATCCCAGCCTTGTACAAAAGCTGATCTCTCATACCTTATCTGTCTAGTCACCCACCACCTCCCAACGTCCTACTGCTCAGCCACAGAGGAGCATTCCCCTCATGTCTCAATGCCACCCATGACTGGAGCAACTGAATTACATTCTCTGTCAGGCTTTCAACTACCTCTCGCCATGCCTTGAAATGAGGAATGTCCTACGTACTATCCTTCCCACCCTTCCCACAGTGGTACTCCATCGCCCACTTAACCTACATGATATCCTCACCCATCCCTATACAACCCCTGTTCCCAACTACTTGCCTCGTGGCTCGTATCCCTGTAAAAGACCTTGAAGCAAGACCTGTCCTACACCTCCTCCCACCACCACCACCTACTCCAGTCCAGTAACAAACATCACCTATCCCTTCAAAGACAAGGCTACCAGTGATGTGATCTACAAGCTAAGCTGCAACCATTGTGCTGCATTCTATACAGGCATGACAACCAACAAGCTGTCTGTCCACATGAATGGTCAGCTACAAACTGTGGCCAAGAAACAGCTTGACCATCCTGTTGCTGAGCATGCCACCCAACATAACTTTCTTCATTTCAGTGACTACTTCACAGCCAGTGCCATCTGGATCCTTACCAACAATGCCTGCTTTTCTGAATTATGCATGGGGGAAGCTTCCCAGAAATATATCCTATGTTCTCATAATCCTCATGGCCTCAACCTTCATTAGTTGTTGTCCTTACCCATCTAGCCCCTTCCTTGTTCCCATTCCAGCACTATATGGCCTTTTATTCCATCAATGCATCCACTGTCTTTTTACTTCTCTCCTTTTTGGTGTAAAGGAATGGCAGCTGCCAAAATGCAGATACAGTTGGTGGTGGCGGTGTGGAGGACCGAGGTGTGGATGGTGCCTTCAGAGGGGTGGAGGCCAACATCCAGGAAGATGGAACATTGGGTTGAGGAGAACTAAATGATATGAATGGGAGACAAGGTGTTGCGGTTGTGAAGGAATTAAGGTAAGGTATCCTGGTTCTGAGTACAGATCAGGGTGATATCATCAGTGAACATGAACTAGACTGGAGTTGGAGATTTTGGGAGGCTAGGAAGGTTTCCTCTAGATGGCCCATAAGCAGGTTGGCATAGGAGGATGCCATGCAGGTCTCCATGGCTGTGGATCTGATTTTCTTTGTATGTCTTCCCTTCAAAGCTGAAGTAGTTGCGTGTGAGGATATAATTGGTAAGGTGTGTATGGAATGAGGTAGTTGGTTTAGAGTCTGAAGGATGATGGGAGAGGCAAGGTCATGTGCATTGAGGATTTTGGTGTATGGGAGGGTGGCATCAGCAGTGATGATCAGGGATCCAGGAGGTAAAGGGGTGGGGGTGGTGCAGAGTTAGTGAAGGAAGTGGTTAGTATGTTTGATGTGGGAGGCTAGTCTTGGGGCTGCAAAGGAGCACTTGCCCTCTCCTCTCCCAATATCACTCTGGACTGGAACAACTGAACCACATCCTCCGTCAGGGCTTTGATTATCTATCACCATATCCTGAAATAAGAGTCATTCCATGCAGGGCCTTCCCATCCTTCCTAAAGTAGTGATGTTCCATCACACAACCAACCATGCCTATGCCACTCACATTCCCAACCCCTTGCCACAGGAATCATATTCAAGTAGAAAAATTATGATTTTTAATCAATGCTGACAAATATATAATGAAATAATAATATTTTATGGTTGCCATCTTAATTTGTGATCATTTTGGCTGTGACTTTGCCAGTTTTAAAGGTTTGTAGCCAAAAGACTTATTATGCAGTACTAAGGAGCCGACTGAACATAAACAGTTGCCCAGTTCACTTCTTTTAGTACACACAGTGCTCAAGCTTTAACAAAATAGTCACAAAAGTCAATTATGATATTGGAAACTAGTTACAGCCTGAAAAATAGTGAATGGTTTTTGTAGTGAAGCAAATATGTAAATTACTGCATTCCTTCACATGCATTAGAATTAGATTATGCACAAGAATAAGATGAACAAAAATTATTGTCATATTCAGTAGAAACTGTATTATTGAACAGTCTGTAATAATACAGATCTTCACTAGGCCATTTGCCCCTGGAATCTTTGTTGAGCTTCAAGCCTGCACAGCTTAGCTTTGTGTTGATTGCCATATTCTGTTGCCTCATTGGCAGAAGGATAGATGAAAATAATCAGTGAGCATTGTGCATAAAAAGTGTATTTGGTATGGACTTTACACTTTAATTCAAAACAAAGTAACAGAGACTGGGCTTCTATCTACAAGAATTCTGATTTGTCACCCTCTTGACAATTTTTACATTCATTTCAACAGTGCTCTCATCTGCTTAAAACAGACAATGGTGCCAAAAGGATTATGCACGAAATGAAAGCACTCAAGTTATCTAATGCTCTCAAAGGATTTGTTTGGCAAAAATTAAACAATGAAAACTCCAGACAACAATATCAACAGTGTAGGAAAAGACAGATTACTACTTACCGTAAGGAAGACACATCAACTTGCAGAAAGGCACAATTAACAGACACACACATTTAGGTTTCGGCCACAGCCCTCATTAGTAAAACACACACACACACACACACACACACACACACACACACACACACACACACACAAAAGCAAGCATACCTCATGCACACATGACCACCAACTTTAGCACTGTGGCCCAAGATGCTGGAGTTGGCAGTTGTGTGAATGAGGTGTGCATCTTCTGTTTTTTCTTTTTTTTCTTTTGTGTGTGTGTGTGTGTGTGTGTGTGTGTGTGTGTGTGTGTGTGTGTGTGTGTGTGTGTGTATTTTACTGCTGAAGGCCGTACCCAAAAGCTATATGTGAGGGTCTTTTAATTGTGCCCCTCCTTTACGGTAAGTAGTGATCTGTCTTTTCCTACATTTTCGAAAGATTTGTTTATTTGTAATGGACCCAAGTGTCATCATGTTATTAAGCACATTCCACAAATTGTTGGATCTAACTATGTAAACTTTAGTATGAAAGTCTATCTTCCTGATAATGTCATAATGCGACGATATTCACACAGTAGTCCAGGAAACACTAAAAGCACATGTGTTAGTACATTTCAGATGAGAAACAATATGTGCCTTTACTCAACACAACATAAATGGCAGTGTAGGCTACACTCAGTGATTAATAGAGAGCAACTATAATGTGTAAAAACAGTGTTTCATTGGATATCATACAAATCAGGCAGAAACCATTAATTTTATAATTATATGATTTTACTTTTCAGAAAGGAGACATCATTGACATAGTTACAATGAATCCCAGTGGGCTGTGGAAAGGTATTTTGCACAACAAAGTAGGTACTTTCAAATTCATCAATGTTGAAGTCCTGACTGAGAAAGGAAGATCCAGCAAACGTCATCATTCTAGTGGAAAGTACTCTCATCACTGTGTTTCTGCTAAGGGAAAGCCACACTCTGTGGAAGATCTACTTCGGAGAATAAATCTTGAGGTAGCTATAAACATATTACATAATATGCATTAAAATATCATTCACATCTCTTCCACTTCTTGCAGCCCATGCCATAACCCCCTCTTTCTTTATCTTCACTTCAACAGCATTATTCCCATGATTTGTCAAGAGTAATATTTGCAGACAGAGACTAGAACTCGGCTCCAGATTTCTGGGTATTTTTGTACTGAGCTCAAAGAAGAGCATAAATTATTGCCAATTTCCATTCTTTCAGAACATATAAATTACGCAATTTTTTTTTTGTGTACCAACTCTCCCTAGCCCATTACCTACAAATGCTATCAATACCTTAGCACAAATTTTGAAGATCAAAATTGTAAACATGGAGCTTGTTGTGGAAATAGAATCATGTTAGAAGAGACTAAAAATTGTGTATGCTGGATGATGTGAGACTGAGTTAACTTGAAAGGAGAGTAATGGGATTTTATGGAGATAATTGATAAACTTACCACCTTCAGAGTAAGGGCTGCATGCATGCATACTCTATCTCTAAAAAGGATTATTGCGAAAGCTAGCAAAGTTTTGTTCTTTTACATGTACTGTCAATGACACCATACTTCCACTCTTGGATAACTTGTTTCCTTTACTCCTAAATTATTTACATTCTGTTCAAAACTTTTTCATTTAACTTACTCACTACTAAGCTAATTTATGGTGCATGAGCTCTTGTTCATTTTTGATCACTAGTTAACATATTTGGTATTCCTCTCTGTTATATTAATCTTAATTCCAAATGTTCTTACAAATCTGTCCCAATTATCCCTTTGATGTTCCTGGAATTTTTACCAACTTGTGTAAAGTTACTTCTTGTCTTCTTCTCTGCTTTTGAACTCTGGAAAAAAAATTGGTACACCTGGAAAGATGGCATTGATTTTGATCCAGTGGTGGCTTATGCCACCTGGGGGAATAGTAGAAGTATTGATAATGGTTTCAATGTCGTCTGCCAACAGATAACATAGTGGCATAACTACCAGAGCACTATCTGTGTCTAACCTTTAATTGGGAATGCTCACACCCAGAAGGCTCAGTGTGGTTCAAACATGTGAAGCAAGCAGGGAACCATGCCACGGAGATGCACTCATGCTTCCTACAGCCAACTGAGCACACTTGAAAGGGGTCAAATTGTGGCCTTCCAAGTGGTCCTTTGAGAGAAATGCTGTGTCAGCTGTGCAATCATGCTGGTATCAGTGGTCACAAAGACATTCTCACACCTGTAGATGAGGTCCTGTATGTCCATGCAGCACAGATGCCTGCCAGGATCGTCATATTGTAAGGGCAGCAGTGGCAGATCGTACAGCTACCACAGAACCGTTAATTAGCAATGGGATTATGGGCACGTGCACCTCTAGCCCATCTTCCACTCATGCCACAGGAAGGACATGCATGGCTCAATTGCTGTTGCCACAGGATCACTCGGAAGATGGAATAGCATGCTGTGGTCTTCAGCAATGAAAGCAGATTCTACCTGTAAGCAAATGATGGTCATTAGCATTTACAAAGTAGACCTGGTGAGCACTGTCTCAAATAGTGCATTTGTCCAAGACACACTGGCCCCATCCCATGTATTATGGTCTGGAGCATGATAAGCTACAACTCTCGTTCACATTTGGTGTTTCTGGAGGGGATGCTAACCAGCACTCAGTACATGCAGAATGCGGTTAGACCTGTTCTTGTGCTATGCTTGAAGGTGACATGTTGTTCCAACATAATAATGCTCGCCCACACACTGCCCGTGAAACTCAATGTGCTCTGCAAGAAGTGCAGCAACTTCCCTGGCCAGCACAATCTCCAGACTTTCTCTAATTGAGCACATATGGGATATGATGGGACTAGAAGTGACTCATCAATCAACAACTCTTACAGAACTACATGAACAGGTCAAACAGGTATAGTATAACATATCCCAGGACAGTATTTGCCGTCTGTATGATCAACTGGATGTCAAAGTCAGCACCAGCATTGCCAACTGTGGAGGCTACACCATGTACTAATATCATTGTTTGAGCATAGGTTGGTACCTGGAACCTCAGAACCACTTGTACTATTGATCGGTAAAGGTAATCATTTAATGTACTCCATATGCACTGTTACAACAATAAATTTTGAGATAACTGGAAACCACTAAAGGAGTGTAATAATTTTTTATTCTGGCAGCATATATGAGACAGCTCATCAGTGTCAAAACATAAACAATCTATTAACTATTATAGACTGCTTAAAAGTGTGGTGTGTCCTTTGGTACAGTCTGCCACAGTTACTGCTCAGTTTGGCTTAATACTTTAATAATGTTAGACATGACTTTTACCTCTAGTCATGATGTTTTGATGCACTGTTACCATTTTATGAATTGATCGATGATGATCTGCGTAACTGACTTATGTGGTAACTTTAAAATGTATTTCAGTTTGAAACTAGATGCCACATAAATAAAATTGATTATACGCCATGCAAGATTCCGACCATGTTAGGTTTTGTAGACGGGATTGCCAGCATTTTTTGCAGACTTCAATGTAATATTCTGCTTTATAGCATTATTTTCTAATGCTAACAATTAAAGTTCAGAAGGTATTCATTGTACAGGATCATGCAATAAGTATATTATGTAAAGCTGCTAACAGAGCACCTTGCTGAAACCTCTTCATGGACCTTGGAATCCTTACACTCATGTATCAATAT
This sequence comes from Schistocerca serialis cubense, assembly GCF_023864345.2. NCBI lineage: Eukaryota > Metazoa > Arthropoda > Insecta > Orthoptera > Acrididae > Schistocerca > Schistocerca serialis. The sequence continues at coordinate 928,771,774 of NC_064638.1, forward strand.
GTTTACTCCTTAATGGTGCTTGTAGTTCACAGTAGCCAGCCGTGGTGGCCGAGTGGCTCTAGGCACTTCAGTCTTGAACCGCGCGACTGCTACGGTCGCAGGTTCGAATCCTGCGTTGGGCATGGATGTGTGTGATGTCCTTAGGTTAGTTAGGTTTAAGTAGTTCTAAGTTCTAGGGGACTGATGACCTTAGATGTTGAGTTCCATAGTGCTCAGAGCCATTTTGAGTTCACAGTAAGAGTTTATTTAGGATGAATGGTGACACTGACAGCCATAATGTGAAAATTGAATATTAGAAGTGGAAATTATTTCCATATGGACTGTGTGTCCCTTTTGAAGTTTCAGACATAAGGCAGGAAATTAGAAACCTCTAGATACTAGAAAATGAAGTAAAAGAGAAACTAATTAACTGTTCTTTCTATAATCTATCAGGATATTTGGAATCAGAGTTGTAAATTCCATTAATGCTAATATTAAACAGTTTCTAACTTATCCAATGTAAAGAAAACAATTAGCTGTTTCTGAAATTAATAAAATTACATAAATGTTTGGTATGAAGTAGTAGCTAAAAACACCTACTAAAAGGTCTAAAAGAAAAAGCAGTAATTGTTTCAAAGTAGCAACTTTTTTTATTTACACACAGAAAAAAAAAGTTACATGGAAAAAATTCTCATAATTAAAAAAATTCCCATAATTAATCACATGAGGAATTACTATATCTCTAGTTATATTTGGTTGTTAGTATACTTTACAGAAGTATCCAGCGAAGGATTTTACTGCCTTTTAATGCATGACTTACCTTGTTTCACATTTCTGAAGGCTCTCCTTCATTATTGCATTTATAGAATACAAAGCGTGAATGAGTGAACATTATATCAGTTATGAAGAATTACTCAACAACATTCACAAGTACAGACTGTGTGGTTCAACTTCTTCTGTATCACAGATAATATATGTTGGACAGTCCTCTTGTTTTATGTCTCTAAGTTATAAAAGCTAGGAAAGATGAAAATGTGGTTCATTGCATAATGTACTGTTGCCCTTATGAATAAAAGGCTAGATTTGGTGAAAGAACTTGATTTTTCATTCAAAATTTATTCAGCCTTTCTTTCCCTTGACAAAACAATGAGTTTATTAATTTTCCAGATCAGCTCAGGAAAATGTTATGATGGTTCTTGCTGATAGCAACTGACACCTTTCCCATTCCTTGGCCATTACTAACATATCCAAAATAAAGTAAATTCATATGGCGAATGTTCATTAGTGTTGTTGTTGTCGTCATTATATTAATTTTGGTATTTTACAGAGTATGATTATGGAATTTCTGTTTTATATTCATGAGTATGCTATAGACAGAGCACACAGAAAAGTGAATATGAACACTAGGCACAGAGACAGTAAAAGAGACAATAACAAGAGGACACATGTAACAAAAGTGCATGAAATATAACAAGTAGAAAGCTTAAAATATTACTGTACTAACATTAATAATAGTAACTGTGTAACTGCAGAGATCCCAGTCTTCCCATTATTAATTGATTATGATTCAACTTGCAGGAACATATATCTGTTTTTGTTTTAAATGGCTATGAAGATTTGGAATTGTTCAAAGATCTGGAAGGAGAAGACCTTGATTATCTAGGAATTAATAACCCAGAACATCGAGCAAAAATACTGACTGCTGTTGAGTTGCTGCATGATTATGACTGTAAGTTATCACTGTTTAAATAACGATACCCAATAATTTCTTATTCTGTTGGTTTGCTTGTACTCTATAGCACTGACCCTGAGAGAAAAATCAATTTTTGTTATCGTTTCCATATAAAAATTGGTTTTGCACACACTTTCTTTTCAATCACAGATACAAGTTACTGAGATATCTACTAAAAATTATTGTTTCCTTGTATAAAGTTATTTAAATCTGCAGTTAATTCTGACACAACCTAAATGTTTGATAGGACTCTAATAACTGACTTGTTTTTGATAGTTTCATGGTTTTCTTTAATCATTTTCTGTACACTGTTATAACTTAAATATCAGTTAGTAGCAACAACAAACATGCGATACTCAACTGGCAGTTTCACTCCTGCACCCCTCCCCCCCCCCCCCCCCCCCCACCCCCTCTGTCCCCTCTTTGCTCCTTTTCCCAAATATAATGCCTCTGATACAAATGAGCATTTATACTGCAGGAAAAGTTTACTGTTACAAATTTTATTTCTACAATCCATAAATCTTTCCATGCTGCCTGACACCAAACACAACATTGCAACTAATGTGGAGTTGGTGTCCTCTTTATAACTTACATAATCAAATATAATCAGATCTTCTTAGACTATCAAAAGGATATTGGACATCTGCTGAGAGACCAAACTATATCTGTAATATAATGATATCCAGTTATGCAGACAATCTTCTGATATCTTATGAATAAAAAATTCCTACCTCTTTCATGAAGAAAAAGTCAAAGAAAAGGTCATGGGAAATAATTTTAAAAATCATATGACAATGGCTTCAGTTGATAAAGAAGTAACTGCAAAGGAACACATGCAAGTGTTCAAGAAAAACTATTGCAAAACTGCAGAGGAAGTATCTCTTACCTGACAATAACAGCAGCAGCAGTATTTACTATAATACCTTCCTTAGCTCTGAAATGAAACACTTTGGTATGTGCAAAAAGACATAAGAAAAGAAACATACAAATCATGAAAGATCCTATGAACTTGTATCATTAGCAACTCAATCTCTTGTGTTCATGTTTCACTCCTACAGTTCATTTTGATAACACTAATGTTAGCACTTCTGACCCCTGTCACCTCTGCTGATGCTAAAATACTCTAGCAACTCCCATTTCTCTTATTTTCTATATTTTAAGTCACTTTTACCTCTTTTTGTCCTCTCTTCTCTTACTACTCTTTTTCCAAGACATTCCAGTTTTTTATCATTAAATTAAAACACAACATACATTCATAGGCATTTGGTGAAGCTATATTGATAATGTTCTTGGTTAATCTCATCTTTGTTCATGAAAATATATATATGACACTGGCAGACTGAGACTCAAATTTGGGACCTTCGCCTTTCAATGGCAAGTGTTCTACTAACCGAGCTACTCAAGCATGACTCACGACCCATCCTCACACCTTTACTTCTGCCAGTACCTCATCTCCTACCTTCCAAAATTCACATATGTTCTCCTGTGAAACTTGCAGGATTAACACTTCTGGAAGAAAGGATATTGTGGAGACATGGCTTAGCCACAGCCTGGGGGATGTTTCATATCATAGCACACTCCACTGCAGAGTGAAAATTTCATTCGGGAAACATTCCCCGGGCTGTGTTTAAGCTATGTCTGTGCAATATCCCATCATCCGGAAGTGCTAGTCCCTCAAGTTTTGCTAGAGAACATCAGTGAAGTTTGGAAGGTAAAAGATGAGGTACTGGCGCAAGTAAAGGTTTGAGAATGGGTCACGAGTCATGCTTGGGGAGCTCAGTTGATAAAGCACTTGCACGCAAAGGGCAAAAGTTGTTAGTTCGAGTCTTGGTCTGACTCACATTTTTAATCTGCCATTAAGTATCATATAAGTGTGCAAACTCTGCTGCAAAGTGAAAATTTCATTCTGGAAATATAAATAGTTTTGGACACTGGAAATCTTCCAGATGAACTTATACATGTACAGTTGTTTGAACTTTGGTACCTCTTCAGCATGTGAAAAGTGTTTTTTGATGGATAGTCAGAAACATGATATTATAGTGATCTTCTGTCTACAAACCAAAATGGCAGGTTATGTGGCGATGGTAAGGGTGACACATCATGAAAGGTGGAGTTCTAGAAAATTTTGTGTGAATGTGGGAAATGTTACATAGCATAAAACACACATGGAATAAGAATTGTGCATTGATATCAGTAGCACACCCTTCATATTCAATCATATAAATCTGCAATTGCTTAATTTTATATTTCCATTGGTCACACAATGTATTATAACAATATTAAGATCCTAGCCACAACCTCTCCTTTTTTTGCAATTCATTGGTCAAGGATGTGATAGAAATATGTCTGGTAGGGAACCTAATAAAGTGAGAAAACTCCGCTTGCAACTCATCTTCACTCTCATTACGTATTCACTTATTAGCATTCTGATACCCACAAATGGTTTTAACAATGTCCAGTTAATTCATTATCATTTTGGTTTGGCAGCATCTACCAGGCAGCCCTGTGTTTCTTTGCACTTGGTACTAATGCGTTTTAATCTATCATGCATTTCTTATTAAACTGTACAAAAGTTATCTGTGACAGTGGTTACATTTAAAATGTCATCTGTGACTAGCATGCCTTGTGCTTCATGTTATACCTTGTGTCACATGGTCCTGATGTCTCAGTGAAAAATAGGTACAGATTCATGCTAAGTTTATTGATTACTCTTGACATTGGCTGGAAAGCTTTGAACTGAAATATTGGAAGATTGTGTCGTGACTGCATTCTCAAAAACTGATGAAACAGATAAACTCTACTTAGGCTTTGCTCTATTTGAAAGAGTAATGCTTGGCCATTTCTATGTGCATATACCGCATAACAGAATGTGAGACATGTAAAGCATTGGATTTTTTGGTATTTATCTAACAAGCTTCCTCAAATACTCCCATCAAACAGCAGCTTTCTGATCACATTCGCCACAAAGTAAATGTACTTACTGCTACTAACAAGTTGTAACCATTTGGGCAAACATAAGAATTACATTCAGAAACAGAGATGATGATAAAGAAATGAAGGTTTAGATGGTGCTATACACAAATGTTCTATGTGACATAGTTTTAATCAGTAACAACACAACAAAAGATAGCTGCGTCACAGACATAACACACTTTGTAACCAAGCACTCTTTATACAGTATCTATGTAGATAAAGAAGAGAGGTACGTGTGTGATGAGTTGCAAGATGTGTTAAGGAGATGACACTTCCAGTTTCTGATAGATGGAAAGAAGTAATATAGAACTGAATGAAAATCAAACAATGGACTTTAAAAAACAATATCTCAGTTCCATAAAATGTAATAATGTAATATTGCAGAAAAGTCACCAGGATACACAGGATGATAAAATTAAAATTCCAGTTTCAAAACACTGTAAAAAAGTAACCGCTGTCCTAAATGACATCAAATTTGAATGGAGTGTTATCAAAGAAGGGGAAAACATTATGGAAAACAAGATTAACAAAAATTTTACCACTATGCATTGTAACAGGCAGAATATGCAAAAGAAAAAACACAACGTACATGGCTGCTCCTTAGTTTGTGCCAGGTACGCTTGGCCTCACTGTCTCAATGTAGGATCACACACTGCTGGTGAAGCACTTTTATGAGAATAGTGACTGTGTGTCAGTACCTATGCAGGAGTTCCAGGCACTCAAAGGTATGAAAAAAGGTACTGGTCTGTTATCTGTGAAGGACCTGGAGAGAATGATTATGAAAAAAACAGATTCTTTTGAAGGGTAGTGTGGCAGTGGGAGGAGAACAATTGGTCTGATTCAATAGAAGATGTGGCCACAGCACTGCAGGAGGGCTCGAGCACCAGTGTGCAAACATGCAGTGCGTGGGGAATAGCCTGAACTTTGGACATGCCTGTCAGCACAATGCATAAAATTCTATGAGATGTCCTGCATTGCTATCCATACAAAATTACCCATGTCCAGGAGTTGATTCATGCTGATCTGCCAGTTTGACAAACATTTGTTCTAGAATTTCTTGCTTGCATGGTAGTGGCAGTGAATGGCCATGTGGACAGAAGAAATGCATTTCCATCTCAATACACAGAACTGCAGAATATAATATGAACAATGGAAAATTGACTCGCATGTCAGTGGGTACCAATTCTTTCTGCAAAGATAGCTGTGTGGTGTGGGTTGATGGCATCTTTTATCACAGGGCTATAATTTTTTGAGGAGGTGGCTCCTACACATCCTATGTGCTCCATCACTGGTAAACACTATGCACCAACATCATTCCAACCCTTTAAAAGTGAGGATGTATAGGTAGGATCATTTTTATGCAAGATGGCACTCCTTCACACACTGCACACCCTTCAAAGCTGTTGCTGCAAAGGCATTTTGGAAATTCTAGAATTATCAGCAGTCATTTTCAGGCAGCCTGGCTGTCCAGATCACCTGAACTTAATCTGTGTGACTTCTGTCTGTGGATTTATCTGAAAGACACTGTGTGCAGTGCTCGGATTACAAATTTAGCTGAACTGAAGACATGCAATTTGCATGACCCTTGAGACACTCCGATGTGGAACACACCTTTCTCATTTTCAAATTTTGGCGGAAAATGTTGGACAACATATTGAACATGTCCTTTGTCAGTTTTAAAACAATTAAAAATTGCTTTTTATACAATTTTTGGCCTTTGTACAATTAAAAACCAATTTTTTCCATTTAGTGTGGTGTGGGCTGGCTTACCTAACAGTGCTACAACCATTGAATGACAAAAATGTGTATGGTCATGAACATTGCTCAGTGTAATTGATTTAATGTGCAACTCACACCATGGCCATTATATTGCGATTCATCGGTCATTTGTACCCAAATCCATTTATGTTATGATGCCTTCAGTGCCATGTTATGGGAAAATTTTTGTTCATATTTTTTGTTTCAGTAATGTTTCCTTCTTCTTCAGTAATACTCCATTCAAATTTGACACCATTTTGAGCAGCATTTCCATTTTTACAGCATTCTGAAACTGGAACATTAATTACAATCACCCTGTATAACAATTATGATGTGTAAAGCTAGAAAGGAGATGAAACAGTTGTGGAGATTCACCATTTAGAAAGTGGAAGGCATATTGCCACACAGAAAGGAAGACAATTAGAGACAAGGAGAGCAAGTAGTAAGAAATTACAATGAAACGTGAACACTGAAGAGCAGGTTGGTTGCTCTGAGACTGTGAGGTGATGATCTAAATACACGAATGGCAAATAAGAAGTGGAGTAAATAACTGTAATGACTTTTGGTGAAACTATTGGCATAACTATTTGATATAAAGTGCACATCAACAAATACTTGCAGACTATACATTAAGTGCCTGACAATAAGAAGTCCTGTGACACTTGTGTATTTGCAGCTTATGGATGGTAATATGAATAGTGTTTAAATATGTTTTGTTATTAATGCTGTCAAATAACTGAGATTAATTTACTGGACAAAAATCTTAAATGAGTAACCTGTTGTGAACAAATATACAACTTGTATATGTGCAGAACAGTACACCAACTTACAATTGGCCACTGAGCAGCACAATTATTGCAATATAAAGAAATGTTTTGGAGCTACATTTAACTATATATCAGCTGTTTTTGTTTCATTAGCACATATTCAATACATACTCCCTCAGATCGAATAAACTGTAAGACCTCACTAGTTAACACACAGGATAAATACATAAATTACCATCACATTTGTAAGCGACTAATGAAGATTCCTTAAATATGTGAATAATGCATACACTGAAATATTCTAGTTGTGCTGACCAAACTCAACAAAAAAAGACAAAAAAGTCTTTATCTTATGTTTTAGTAGTAACTTCACTCTTAATTTACAGTATCTCTCAAGGTGCAAGTGTATTAAGTATTTTTAACAACAAAATGAAAAGAATAGGTTGCTACTCGTCACATAGAGGAGACACTGACTGGCAGGCAGGCACAATGAAAGAGACTGTTAAATATTATTCAGCAATTGGAATAAGTTCTGCACCAGATGTAGACAAAACAAAACTCACACATATTCATGCAATCACATAAGGCCTTATTGTGACTGCATTAGAGGTGAGCAGCAACTTTTTTCTACGATAAGTCAGATGTGATTGCAGTTGGGTCTTAGCACCCAGAGATGACAATGGCTATGTGTCTGTGAGTTGTGCTTGTGTGAGGTGTGTGTGTTTGCTGTGGTAGTGCAGATGCAGGTGTAGTTGGGTCTTAGCCCAAGAGATGACAATGGCTATGTGTGTGTGAGCTGTGCTTGTGTGATGTGTGTGAGTTTTGTTTTGTCTCTGTCTGTTGATGCACTTACACTGCTAGCTCAATAATATCAAGCAGTCTTTTTCATTGTGTCTGTCTGCCAATCAAAGTCTACTCTATGTGATGAGTAGAAATCTAACCTTTCCATATTGTTCTTCCATTATGGTTTTTCAGTGTATTTTTTGTGTTTTTAATATTTTACTATAAGAAGATCAGAATGACTTTACTACCAGTATTTACTTGCAGTGTAAAAAGAAAGAGTCAGTTATTAAATTGTGTTCTCCCTTTTGTTTTCCTCCATCTTTTTTAATTTTTTATTTTAAAGAACAAAGTACTTACACTATCAGACTAAGTGAAATCTATCAAGGAATTTCCACTAATAATATCAAGCTCAGAACTGTTACCAGACTTTTTTCTTCTAAAAAAATGAAACAAAGGTTCTTTGTCTGAAGATCTGACGATCTTTGTTATTTTCTTTTGTCATTTTTTAGCTCCAGAAAGTCCTGTTGATACAGACGAAGAAGATCAAAACTCAAGTACTGAAGATGATGCAGGCTCAATAAGTCAGCATTCAGAATGTTCAACATCACAATTCAGTTCAAATAGTAAATGCTCCTCATTTCAACGTCTCCAGTTTCCTCGAGACTCTGGATGTTATGATGCTTCTATGAAAGAGAGAATGCATTCACATCACAAACACCATCATCACAGGAAAGGACACAGTGGAACTGTGATGCAGCACCATCACCATCACAGTCATCACTCTCAGAAATGTGAACAGGATTGTTCTAGCCAAGTGGACTGCACTGGCTCAAGAGTGAGAGACTGTGGTTTAAATTTAAGGCATTGCAGCAGTGTAAAAGAAATTCCTAATAATTTGGACTCGGGTATGCTCTTTCAGAGCCAGAGTAACACAGTAAAAAATGAAATTGTGGGTGTAAGTGACAAGCATTCACATGCAGTCCACACTGCTCTGTCCCATCATGAATCTTTGGATATGAGTGAATTGGACAAACAACTATTGCTATCACAACAGCAAAACTTCCTTCCAAATATTCCTGTAACTTCACTGTCTGGGACTACGGCTTCATCAGCTACAGAAGTTTCTCAGGACAAGTCCATGGTCAGTGTTTCCAACTCCCCTGTACGAACCCCAGCAGACTCTTTCACATTAGCACGAGGGAAGTTAGTATCTATCGATTCCTCTAGAAAAGGAGCTCCACCAGCCCTGTCTTCTCCAATTAGTGGTTCACGAAGTGGAAGCAGTAAAAAGCAACAAATTTTAGAGTCACCAAGCAGCAGACAGTCTCCAAGTATTTTTGGTTCTGATGGCTCTCCTGTGGTAAGTAGTGAAATGTCAGCTTCACCACCCCCTTGTGGTATTATTGAAGATACATGTGAGACAAATGCTAAGCTGACAATGGTGAAGTATGTGGTGGGTGGGAGTAGTGATCTTGGATTGGGTTGTGAGAGTGGCAATATTGTTACAGGTGGAGGAAGAGGTTGTAGCTTCAGTGAAAAATCCAGTGACTCTGGAGTAAGTTCAAGCTCTTTGTCTTCATCAAACATAAGAGAAGGTCGAAGTGGACATGTAATTGGGTCATCAGGGATGACTGTAATTGACAGCCCTACAAGAGCATTCCTTAATTTTGGCTGTGTTAACAACAACAGAGCTTCACCAACACACAGTAACAAGGGACATACTGTAATGTTACAAGAACTTGAAAAAAATTCATATCAATAACCAAAATTAAAGACAATGTGCTTGACAATTCATATCAATATTTAGTCAATAACATATTTCCTAGTCCTGAGCCCCACTATTGTGTATAGTCCTGATTGTTTTAAAGATGAAAAAATGTTGAACTAAAATAATTTGTTAGTTATTTCATTTTTAATTGTTTCTGAATATCGCAAAATATTGTAAAAATGTGGTAAATTCCTCTTGTAAATTATTGTAAGATATTGTAGCAAGGACATATGTTTTATCAGAAATAAAACATTTTTGCAGTTTAATTTAAACTTCAGAATTGTTGAACCATAAATACCTTCAATCTGTCCTTTGTTTCAAAGAGGACAATAAAATATTGTAGCTAGAAAACAAGGAAAGGAAAAATGATCATAATATCATTGTTCAGAAGGGGAAAAAATCAGAAGATGTGAAGTAAGTAAACAAGAGACAGTGGCAACAGTCCTAAAATTTTGAATATGCCAGCAAAAAGGTGTGCTCCTACACATTTATATATTTGTATACAGAATCCAACCATATGCATCCTTACTCAAGTGAAATATTTTATGGACTATAATGTGAAAAATTCATTTGATTGCTTGGTTATTATTTCCTTAAACTAATTAGAACAAATATTATTTATAAAGAAAAGACTATTCAAAGTAAAATTTAAAACAAGTAATACGGAAATACATCTGCTCATCAAGAAGTAATTGATTGACAAATATACATAAAAGCTGACAGAAATACTGGCTGACTCTTGAAACTAGTGGTTCTTTCATTTAATGGGGGAGAGAAAGCAGTGGAGGACCTGAAACTATTCATACAGAAAAATCATCTTGGACCTTTGGTCAAGTGAGTAACCATGGAAAAAGGTGATAGGGGAAATACTGTTAAATTTGACTTAGTTGTGCTATATAATGTGACAGCAGAGAATTACAAAGTGCCATTTTATAGTGAATTAAGTACGGCAATAATTACACTATCACAAAGTTTACCTTCAAGGTATAAAAAGCAACATGAATTGTGATGCAGCTGTCTCCAATGATATGAACTCCAGGATGGACTTCCTCAGTGAATGCTTTTATTTCCTCCACATATTTCTCTTTTGTTGAATGGTGATCTTCTTTGTTCCAGAAGCCAACTAGTTTTTGTCAGGTGACTTCATCCTACTCCCACCTAATCAGTTTTTTTTAATAATCAGTTGTAAAAAATGATGTTCTTCTTTTTTATAGTTGTATACAAGTAATGACATGCCTCAACAGTTTCTAAGACTTCATATAGTGTTTCAAGATTGATGTATGAATGCTGTATTAATTCTCCAGAAATTTGTATACTTGAGTACCTGTTATAAGTTAAACACCAAGTTTTATTTCTCTGTTATGTATGGTTAAAGTTGCTTTAGGCCACTATACCAAAAGCATTTCTATTGAATAAAAATTGAGTAACAATACAACTATTACCTTCAAAATACCAGACAGGCTCCCTGGTAATGCGGAACATCAGCATCCTGCTTCATGGGGTAGGAATCTTGCTGAACTGAAGGAAGGAAAGTTAGTGTGTAACAGGCTATAAAGGTGACTAGATACAGAACGGTATGTCAGTTGCCTAGACTCTTTATTTTCTTACCATTTGAATTAATTGACAGAAAGCATGAGTGTATTAAATTAAGCTGTCTTCTTGACTGGATTTTGAATACTATTGTCATAATCACAACCCTATGAGAAATTCATTATTATGATAGAATTGCATTTTTTTTTATTTATCCCCCCCCCCACAGGAAGGCTCTTGGGACCTTTCTTTCAGGAGCTGGACACCATCCTCTAGGGAACTTCCATGACAGATGGAGTGTGAATTTTAGTATCAATGAGCTTTTTTGTCAACTTTCTCCTCTACTATTGATACATATTATCAAGTGATGCACAGCAGTATGTGGTGTAGCTCAGTCTTTATCTCTGTGTTGAACTGACTGCTGGCTACACTATTCATAATCGGCCTGCAACATTCATGAATACATTACTAATGTGCAATATCCAGATGAAACAACAGTAAAATGTCATATCCAGGTATTCCCTGACCATACCACATTTGTCAATAAGTGTCCTGGTAGGAGTGGATGAGCAGATGACAGTAAGGCCAGAACTTATCATCTTGACATGAATAATTACTGGATGTTGTTACCGAATGAGTGATAGTTGTCACTTTGTGACCCTTTCATCCAATACAACTTATACTACCTGGAGCCTGCACTCAGCAAGTAAACAATGGTCACAACATCCACTGTGCAGAGAATATACATCAGTATGCCAAATATAATGTGACATGTGGTTTGCCCAACAAGTATAGGCGCTGAAGCCATAAAAACACACACACACACACACACACACACACACACACACACACACACGTTGATGCAGCAATGCTAACACTTTTGCCTTCTGGAAGTCATTAACTACTTAGCTGATTGGGCACCTTGTCAAAAATGTGCGGACCACATCAGCCACCGCAATACAATGTCTTTTTGATTGGGTGGAATTATAAAAAGTTGTTAAGAGTCAGATCTGGGTTGTAGGATGGTTAGACTAGTGCTGCCACACTCTCTTTGACCAATGTTTCACATGCAGTTATCTAAACGTGATGGGTCCGTTGTATGAGTACTTGTAATGATGCTATCAGAAACGTCCTTCAGACACAGAAGACCCTAATCCTCAAATTTTCAAGCACTTCTTCATAAAATTTCACGTTTATTGTTTCTCAGGCAGGTGTAAACTCCTTGTGAAGCACACCATTTGTGTCAAAGAAGATGGTACGCACTGGTTATCACTCTGTCCATAAAATTTTGATTTTTCTCCAAATATCCTGACACACGATGACAAAACAATGCACAGTGTTCCATTAGTTCATCTGACAAAACATCTGGAAGTAATTTTACATATACCTTTGACATTTGCATATCATTAGTCAAAAATCAATGAACAGAGTTTTAATTAAAAGTTATCACACTCTAACAACATTTTCATTGGCTTTGTCAGTACCGGGGACAAAGAGCACTGTTTTTGCCATTTTCCTAGCCATCTTTGAATTTTTTATGCTACTTAAAAGCATATGGTCTGAATGTGATACCATTTTTATAAACTTAAAGGGTCATAACAATAGTATCCACAGCAGATTTGTTCAGTGTTACATAATATTTGTGGCAAAATGCCGCTCAATGGTTTGCTGAAAATTGGCTCTATCTGCAACCATTAAACATAATTTCAGTTCAGGCTTGACCAAAAGGAACATTTGTTTATTGACTTAAATTTTTTTGCATGTAGCAATCAAGCTGATGACTTTTGCAAATGTCATAATGAGGTTGAGCAATAAATTGATATAAATAATACATATAGTAGTGGTACATTTATTCATCTTAGTATTCTAAATATATTAAATGTTGTGACAGAAGAGATGTAGCTTAGAACTCGCAATAATTAATGTAAGGACTACTGACAGCTATTTTTAATTTTATCCTCTGACTGACATCCTTACTTCTGCTCTCACAATTATGCATGTCACTGCACTTATTTGCTTTGTTTTCACTACTCACAAAAAATATAATAAGTTTTTACAGATACTGCACAAGAACTATATTGTTAAATATTTATGTAGGACAAAGTTTTCATGACAGGACTCTATGGATCTTAATCCATGCATTGACTTAATTACTCTCTTCTCTGATACTAATACTCTACTCAAGTGCAGGTCTGACACACAGGACCAAAGTTAAATGCCACCCCCCCTCCCATGAACCATGGACCTTGCCGTTGGTGGGGAGGCTTGCGTGCCTCAGCGATACAGATGGCCGTACCGTAGGTGCAACAACAACGGAGGGGTATCTGTTGAGAGGCCAGACAAATCTGTGGTTCCTGAATAGGGGCAGCAGCCTTTTCAGTAGTTGCGGGGGCAGCAGCCTGGATGATTGACTGATCTGGCCTTGTAACACTAACCAAAATGGCCTTGCTGTGCTGGTACTGCGAATGGCTGAAAGCAAGGGGAAACTACAGGCGTAATTTTTCCCGAGGGCATGCAGCTTTACTGTATGGTTAAATGATGATGGCGTCCTCTTGGGTAAAATATTCCGGAGGTAAAATAGTCCCCCATTCGGATCTCCGGGCGGGGACTACTCAAGAGGACATCATTATCAGGAGAAAGAAAACTGGCGTTCTACAGATTGGATGGTGGAATGTCAGATCCCTTAATCGGGCAGGTAGGTTAGAAAATTTAAAAAGGGAAATGGATAGGTTAAAGTTAGATACAGTGGGAATTAGTGAAGTTCGGTGGCAGGAGGAACAAGACTTTTGGTCAGGTGAATACAGGGTTATAAATACAAAATCAAATAGGGCTAATGCAGGAGTAGGTTTACTAATGAATAAAAAAAAAATAGGAGTGCATGTAAACTGCTACAAACAGCATAGTGAACGCATTATTGTGGCCAAGATAGACACAAAACCCATGACTACTACTACAGTAGTACAAGTTTATATGCCAACTAGCTCTGCAGATGATGAAGAAATTTATGAAATGTATGATGAGATAAAAGAAATTATTTGGGTAATGAAGGGAGACGAAAATTTAACAGTCATGGGTGACTGGAATTTGAGAGTAGGAAAAGGGAGAGAAGGAAACATAGCAGGTGAATATGGATTGGGGTTAAGAAATGAAAGAGGAAGCCATCTGGTAGAATTTTGCACAGAGCATAACTTAATCATAACTAACACTTGGTTCAAGAATCATAAAAGAAGGTTGTATACATGGAAGAAGCCTAGAGATACTAGAAGGTAATCTTATATAATGGTAAGACAGAGATTTAGGAACCAGGTTTTAAATTGTAAGACATTTCCAGTGGCAGATGTGGACTCTGACCACAATCTGTTGGTTATGAACTGTAGATTAAAACTGAAGAAAGTGCAAAAAGGTGATAAATTGAGGAGATGGGACTTGGATAAACTGACTAAACCAGAGGTTGTAGAGTGTTTCAGGGGGAGCATAAGAGAACAATTGACAGGAATGGGGGAAAGAAATACAGTAGAAGAAGAATGGGTAGCTCTGAGGGATGAAGTAGTGAAGGCAGCAGAGGATCAAGTAGGTAAAAAGATGAGGACTAGTAGAAACCCTTGGGTAACAGAAGAAATATTAAATTTAATTGATAAAAGTAGAAAATATAAAAATGCAGTAAATGAAGCAGGCAAAAAGGAATACATACATCTCAAAAATGAGATCGACAGGAAGTGCAAAATGGCTAAGCAGGGATGGTTAGAGGACAAATGTAAGGATGCAGAGGCTTATCTCACTAGGGTCAAGATAGATACTGCCTACAGGAAAATTAAAGAGATCTTTGGAGAAAAGAGAACCACTTGTATGAATATCAAGAGCTCAGATGGAAACCCATTTATAAGCAAAGAAGGGAAGGCAGAAAGGTGGAAGGAGTATATAGAGGGTTTATAAAAGGGCGATGCTCTTGAGGACAGTATTATGAAAATGGAAGAGGATGTAGATGAAGATGAAATGGGAGATACGATACTGCATGAAGAGTTTGACAGAGCACTGAAAGGCCTGAGTCGAAACAAGGCCCCGGGAGTACACAACATTCCATTAGAATTACTGACGGCCTTGGGAGAGCCAGTCCTGACAAAACTCTACCATCTGGTGAGCAAGATGAATGAGACAAGCGAAATACCCTCAGAATTCAAGAAGAATATAATAATTCCAATTTCAAAGAAAGCAGGTGTTGACAGATGTGAAAATTACCGAACTGTCAGTTTAATAAGTCACAGCTGCAAAATACTGACACGAATTCTTTACAGACAAATGGAATAACTGGTAGAAGCCGACCTCCGGGAAGATCAGTTTGAATTCCGTAGAAATGTTGGAACACGTGAGGCAATACTGGCCTTACCACTTATCTTAGAAGAAAGATTAAGGAAAGGCAAACCTATGTTTCTAGCAAAGTTTTTGACAATGTTGACTGGAATACTCTCTTTCAAATTCTAAAGGTGTCAGCGGCAAAACACAGGGAGCGAAAGGCTATTTACAATTTGTACAGAAACCAGATGGCAGTTATAAGAGTCATGGGGCACGAAAGGGAAGCAGTGGTTGGGGAGGGAGTGAGACAGGGTTGATGCCTATCCCCGATGTTATTCAATCTGTATATTGAGCAAGCAGTAAAGGAAACAAAAGAAAAATTCGGAGTAGGTATTAAAATCCGTGGAGAAGAAATAAAAAGTTTGAGGTTCGCCGATGACTTTGTAATTCTGTCAGAGACAGCAAAGAACTAGGAAGAGCAGTTGAATGGAATGGACAGTGTCTTGAAAGGAGGATATAAGATGAACATCAACAAAAGCAAAACGAGGCTAATGGAATGCAGTCGAATTAAATCGGGTGATGCTGAAGGTATTAGATTAGGAAATCAGGTGCTTAAAGTAGTAAATGAGTTTTGCTATTTGGGGAGCATAATAACTGATGATGGTGAAAGTAGAGAGGATATAAAATGTAGACTGGCAATGGAAAGGAAAGTGTTTCTGAAGAAGAGAAATTTGTTAACATGGAGTACAGATTTAAGTGTCAGGAAGTCTTTTCTGAAAGTATTTGTGTGGAGTGTAGCCATGTAGGGAAGTGAAACGTGGACGATAAATAGTTTAGACAAAAAGGGAATAGTAGCTTTCGAAATGTGGTGCTACAGAAGAATGCTGAAGACTAGATGGGTAGATCACATAACTAATGAGGAGGTATTGAATAGAATTGGGGCGAAGAGGAATTTGTGACACAACTTGATAAGAAGAAGGGACCGGTTGGTAGGTCATGTTCTGAGGTATCAGGAGATCACAAATTTAGCATTGGAGGGCAGTGTGGAGGGTAAAAATCAAAGAGGGAGACCAAGAGATGAATACACTAAGCAGATTCAGAAGGATGTAGGTTGCAGTAAGTACTGGGAGATGAAGAAGCTTGCACAGGATAGAGTAGCATGGAGAGCTGCATCAAACTAGTCTCAGGACTGAAGTCCAGAACAACAACAACAACAACAAGAAATGGATAATTGTTCCATGATATACAATTTTTAAGGTTTGACTTAGAACTATTTTTGCGAAATGACTTATCAGATCCAAACTACTGCTGATTTTTCACACATACAGAATTAATGTGGTTCACCCAAGGAAGATTTTTGTCCAGGTGGACATCAAGAAATTTAATGTTACCTGTTTCCACTGTGTAATACTGCATCTACTGTGTATTTCAACCTCATGGGAATCAATTGTCTTAAATGTTAGTATGAGGGCTGACCAGAAAGTAATGCACTGCAGTCTTTCCTTCAACAATTCTTTATTGAAGTTAATGAGAATTACACACACAAAAGAATAGTGTTTATCTACACACTCTATTTTTCTGCGTGATCTCTATCCCATTCTATGGCCTCCCTCCAGCACAAAACAAGGGCGTGTATGCCCTGTTGGTACCAGTCCTTGTCCTGGTGGTGGAGCAAATGCTTCACTGTGTAAACTTCCTTTGCTGATTAACAGATGCAGCACAAACTACCGAACTGTAATGTCTCTGTCCTTGTGGATGAAAACATCTGCTCACTGCAACATGTCAGGTGTGACAGCCGTGGATGGTCTCCCCAACCACTGCAAATATTGAAGTTCAGCTGAACTGCCTTCTGATGACCTCACCCTCTGTGATCAGCAACTAACTGTACTTCTGTCAACAGCAGATGCTTCACAGACTTTGCACAAGTGTTTGTGAATATTCCCACAGTTTCTTTCTCTGCAGTGAAAAATTCAATGGTGGCACATTGCTTGTAATGTACCTCACCTACAGACACCATTTTGAAACTGTCCTGCAGCTATGCTCTCTGCTGGAAGTGATGGAAACCAGGTGCACTCACTCAGGAGACTTCAAATAATACATATGTAGCGTTTCTCATTCATAGGATTGTTTTTGGCTGAGAAAAAAAATGTCGTGCATTGCTTCCTGGACAACCCTTGTAGCTGGGGTTTCCTGATGTTAGTGTTTAGCCCTTGGTCTAAAAAATATCTGGTTATTTCCATTACACCCATATTTGCAACTAACTGTAATGCCTCAAAGTCTTTTTCATAAAGTAAGAGGGAGCTGTAATCAGAATAGCTTATTAGATGTGAGTTCAAGGATCGTGTCATGTCATTGACATAAACTACAAAGGGGAAGGGATCAAGGATTGGTCCCTACAGTGGAAGCTGGATTACTGTATCTTCATAAGACTGAAACCAATGACCTAATTAACAAATTTGCATGGAAGTTTAGTATATGGCTTGCAATTTGTTAAGTATGTATACAGTAACTGCATTAATGAGTCTTTGAAGTAGTACGCTCTCAATTTCTTAATGAGCAACCATTATGTAACTGAGTCAAAGGCTTTGGAAAGATCTAAGAATATGTCTGTTGTTTCCATTCCTTCATCTAGAACAGCGTACACTCTATGGAGACTTCAGTAGCTGCAGTTTTTGTGCAGCGATATTTTCTGAAGCCATGCTGTGTTTTTCTTAAAAATTTGTTTTTTGTAAAATAAGCAGAAAGCTGAGAATGGATAACTATTTCGAGGACCTTACTAAAGGTAGGGATCAATAATAATTGGAGCCTCTTTTTTACTTCTCTTTTTATGCACTGGTTCACCAGTGCTTATTTTTAGACTCGTATGATAAGTATTTTCCCTAATCCCTAATACTACAGTTTATGAGGTAAGTTAGTGGTTTCACTGTTTCTTTCATGCATTTTGTAACTGTAGCACTTAACATACTGTCCCATCTTTAATGTGAGGATTATCTTGCTTATTTCATTGTGATTAAACTCATCAAATTCAGAATCCATTATTTCAGTGATATGATTTGGTGCCTCTCCATGCATGTCTATAATGCGTGTTGGATTTCCTGTTAGTGATGCAAAAAGTTTATTGAAAAGATTACATACTACTTTTGGGTTTTTTTATAATATTACTATCTTGTATAATGCATAAGAGTTTGTTAGTTCTAGTTGTGGAGGTTTCTCAATACTTACTGATCAGTTACCAGGAGGCCATGCTTACACTAGTGGAATATGATATTTCATTATCATGGATTTGTGTTCTAAGTTGTAAAAGTTCTGCTTTAAAGTTTTTTTTTTAGCTGTGCTATATTTTGTCTGAAAATGTGCAGTCTCATTGATTTGTACAAGACATCTAGGTCAGGAATATTCTGCACAAGTTTACCAAGGTTGACTGGAAGTCTGAGTTTGTCAGTCCTTCCACTCTGAGAATGTGTTGGCCCTGTCTACATTTTTTTAAAGGGGCTGCAGGAATCAAAGTGTCTCATTAGAATAGTGTGAAACTCATCCCATTTGTTTTTGACACTTCCATATGATAGACTGCATCCCATGTCTCCTCAGTTTGTTTAAGAGGGTTGGTGTTACTGTTATTCAAAGTTTGTTTCTTTTCAAAAGCTTTTGTTATTTTTAAAGAGCTGATTTTCTGTATCCTATCTGTTGTGCAAAGTAGTCAGAGTAATGAAAGACTGTGTTACTGCAATTATCAGTGTTTTCAGCAATTTTGTTAGTTTTTGCAGAATCTATCCTAATAGAACTAGAAGCTGAGTCCTTGGTGTCCATGAAAACTATATTTCTAAGATTGTATGATGTTAATGTCTACAAGTTTTATATTAGCCATGTTGCTGGTGTTTGCATAAATGTTAAGGTCTCCAATTACAGTAAGGTCATTGGGACCAGTATGTCTGATTATGGTAGTGAAACTGTTGCAAAAATGGATTACATTTTAACAATATGGTCTATATATTTGTATTACTTTATGTTTTATTACATCAACTCCATACTCTTTTAGTTTAATTGCAATACCACTCACTTATAATGTTCCCTCTTCACTGTAATTCTCAATAAGTGCCAGTTTCAGAATCATAATATGTACACTGACGAAAATTGTCATACTGCCACCCTTATGCCGCTGTCTACAGTAACTGTTTGCCAATACAGAACTATCTAGTTTATAGTAGCTAATTTCATTACATTTTAGATCATGTTCACTTAATACTAACAAATGTGGCAAGTGATCCCATTGCTGAATAGGACACAGAGACCTTTTATTTCATTCAATAACCGTAATTTGCCTTTCCTCTTCATGTGTAGTCCATGCTGGCTGTGTAGTGATACCTGTAGTATACAGTGCCTTTTTTCTAGGACTGCACTTTCAGATGTATCATCCTAACTGGTGCCTGAGTTTCTTCTCTGTTTATATGGCTGTGGAAGGTGCAGTATTCTGTGAGAGTACAACCAAGATCTTCTTCACTGCCGTAATTATCTTCTATACTGTGATTATATTACATACATCTGGTTCACACACCAAATTTTTTGCCTGGTTAATCACTGATGTATTGTTTCTTTTCTCTAAAAAAGCTTTCTGGTACCACGCGCCGCAGAATTTGAATTGCTGTCAGATGTCATGGAAGTCGAAGACCCTTAGAGGTCTCTGCACCATCGTGCCATAATCTGTGGCGGCGCTTGCCTCCTGGCCTGCATTTAAAGTGAGGGTGCCATAGCGGAACACGTGGTTGCAACGGTCAATAGCGGCGTCCCCAATAGAGTACTTAAGTGCCTGCCTCTCGCTCAGCCAGCCAGTCTAACCTTGCGTACGTCTCAGGACATATTGCCTAGCCTTAGACAGCATATTTACTTTCGTGTTTTGTTTACGAGTGGACGTGGTTGTCTAGTTAGGATTTCTTGACTCTGTTGTTTCATTCTTGTTGTTGTCGTAAGGTCCTTCGTTGGTCGTGTCCGTCCTCTCCCGTTGTGCTGTTGTTCGTGGGCCGCTCGGCGGGTCCCGCCGCATTTTCTGTCACTTCAAGCCCGCGACTGTTCCAGTCGTCATTACAACAAGCTTCATGGTTATAACCTTCAGCTACGGTTTCCTTCCCATTCCTGAATAGGGCACAGAGACTGTTTATTTAATTCAGTAACCTTAATTTGCCTTTCCTGTTCATGTGTAGTCCATGTTGGATCTGTTCATTGTGGTTCATTATGTTAACATCTATTAAGTTTATATAGCTGAATTTTTTCTGAATTTTGCACAGGCACAGTTTTTGTAGCATTTAATTGCAATTCCCTATTTCCGTATTAACACAGGACCACTCTGACATTTTTTATGATGACATTGGTGTGGTGTAATTGTGATAACAGTTTTCTGTAACTTCACAGTGCTGACTTGCTTTCATTTCTGTATACATCATTTGTACCACCTATAATCACAATACAATTGTCTTTTTTTCAGTTTGTTTGTTTCTATGGTTAATTTCTGTACGACAGAACTGAATGTGCCTCCAGCCTTGAATTTAGCCAACACAAGGTACTCTTGGTTCATATTTTTGCGAAGGGAACAGGGAGGCTTTTTCCTTGGCTATCAGCATAAAGTAGGAGCTTTTGTTTTTGTTTTTCTTGGCTCAGAAGAAGCTGAGCCATGTGTCATAACTCGCAGTCATGAAATCCCCACCCCCATAAAAAGTATCTCCTTTTCAGCCACTGAAGGTAGCAAAAGAACCTGCCATACAACCCTTCCCACTGGCTGTGATAAATTAGTACCAATACTGTATGTGTGAAGGGAACTGCATTCAAGTATGACATAAGGAGTTGGATATGCAACACTGGCACTCTTTTGAGCACTCGCTACATGAGGGACACCTACGTTGTACCTAGTCTTCTGTGGTAGGATATATGATATCTGCCAATGCTTTAGTTTGGTGTCTAGTTCACTGAGCACTTCAGACACACCATGCTTGAGTGTACTGCATGCACTGTGATAATCTTTGTTTATAAGTTGTGGTAAGATGGTTTCAGTTTTGTTAAGTCCCTCTTGATAGCCATGTAGCTGCTTTGCAGTCTTTATTTTGTCCCTCACTTAATTGAGCAGGAGCTTTGAACTATGTTCTGATCATCTGCTGATTTGTGTGAGAGAATTTTTTTAAATGTAGAAATCATGAAGGATTTCATTTTTGCTTTTCATCTTTTCCTCATAAATGTACTCCATAATACTGCCTTATTTCGTTAAATTTTCACATTTTTTGCCCATTTTTATTCCATTTTCTATTTTTCATATTGCTTTTCATCTCTCCCAGCACCTCATCTACACTGAGGTGACAAAAGTCATTGGATACCTCCTAAAACCGTGTTGGACCTTCTTTTGCCCAGCATAGAGCAGCAACTTGACACTGCAATGACTCCACAAGTCAATTAAAGTACCCTACAGAAATATCGAGTCTTGCTGCCCCTAAAGCTGTCCATAATTGCAAAATTGCTGCCAGTGCGGGATTTTGTGCGTCAACTGACCTCTTGCTTATGTTTCATGTCAGGCAGTCTGGGTGGCCAAATCATTTGTGCAAATTGTCTAGAATGTTCTTTAAACCAATTACAAAATATTGTGTGTCTGTGACATGGCACATTGTTATCCATAAGAATTCTATTATTGTTTGGGAACATGAATCTGTGAATGGCCGCAAATGGTCTCTAAGTAGCCAAACAGGACCATTTCCAGTCAAAGATCAGTTCAGTTGGATCAGGGGTCCCAGTCCATTCCATGTAAACACAGCACACACCATTATGGAGCCATGACCATCTTTCACAGTTGCTCGTTGACTACTTGGGTCCATGGCTTCTGGCAGTCTGTACCACACTAAGAGTCCTATCTTCAGCTCTTACCAACTGAAATCAGGACTCATCTGACTGGGCCACTGTGACACTGTGGATCTCAGAATATTTAATTTCCTAATGATTTCTAAAATGGAATGTCACATGCATCTAGCTCCATCTACCATTCGACATTCAAAGTCTGTTAATTCATATCGTGAGGCCATAATCATGTTAGATACCTTTTCACATAAATCACCTGAGTATAAATGACAGCTCCACCAATGCACTGCCATTTATACCTAGAATAGACGATACTAGCTCCTTCCGTATATGTGCATATTGCTGTTCCATGACTTCTGTCACCTTGTGTATGTCTTTGTGCCACTGCTTCTCATCCTCCACTGATCCATGTCTCTCATAAGCATATTTATTGTTTAGTGAGCTCACTCCAAATATACCCTTGCTTCCCAGAAATTTGTTCTAGCTTTGGTCTTAATTACCTGGATTGTTCCTTGATGTTACCAGATACATTGTCCAGTAACATTAATGTGACCACATGTCAAATGCCAGAACAACCACCTCTTACAGCGCAGATCACTGCTAGACATGCAGGAAGAGAGCTATTGAGGTTCTGGAAGGTACCAATAAAGAGATGGAGCTGTGCTGACTCCAGTGCCTTGCTCATTCTCAGTTGAGGATCCATAACATGAACAGCTCAGTCAAAATGGTCCCACACATTTCTGATTGGGTTTAAATCTGAGGAGTTGGGTGGCCTGAGGAGTATGAGAAACTCAACCTGATGTTCTTCAAAACACACATACAGTGCAAGCTGTGTGACGCATTGCATTGTTCTGGTGGTAGATGCCATCATGCCAAGGATAAGGGTGAACATGGTCCTCAAAGATATAACCATAGTTGTGTTGATCCATTGTGCCTTCCAGAATGACAATGTCATTCACAAAACATTCCCCAAACTATAATGCATGCAGGGTATTTGCTTTTAGATGTTTCACACTGCACGCACCGACAGTCATCTGTCCAATGGATCATAAAATGTGATTCATTTGAAAAGGGCACCTGTTCCAACTCAGTGGTCATCAGTTCCAATTCCAGCCTTCATTGTTGAAGAGAAGTAGCATGCTGAGGAGGCCCATTTCCAGCAATGATAGTTGATACTTCTGTTAATAGCCCTTTGGTTCATTTTGGCAGTCAGCTGCTCACCAGTTACACATCCGTTTCCTCATATACATATCCACAGCCATCATTCACAACTGTCATCTACAATCCATGGCGGACCACAGTTGCCTCGGAGCCAGTTTCGGATAGCATGATTTTGCCATGCATGGTATACTTTTACCACAGTCACATGTGAACAGTTTACAAACTTAGCCATTTTGAAATACTTTCATCCTAGGCCTAGAAGCCGATTATCCTGCCCTTTTGGACATCAGATAAATTGCTCCATTTTCACATTATGATAACAACTGCACTGTTTTCCATGTACCATGACAGGCTCTATACAAGCAACCCCCCACCCCCACCCGCAACCCTCCATCCCGAGTCTACAAGTGCTGCCATCTGCTGTGTGTGAATGGTACTTAACATCAAATATAGGCAGTGGTAACATTAATGTGTCTGGACCCTGTAATATTTCTATTGACCATGGGAAAAACGCAACAGCTGATTTAAAATTATTAAGTACTTAACAGATAGCTTCTCTATGAAACATAATCTATACTATCAAACAGGATGTTGTGAAAACTGTGAAACAGAATATTTACTTTCAACTACATCAATACTTAAACAAAAAATAAATGAATTGGTTCACTGGAAATTAATATCTACATCTGTACTCTGCAAATCACTGTGAGGTGCATAGCGGAGAGTATGTCCCATTGTACCAGTTACTAGGGTTTCCTCCTGTTCCGTTCATTTATGAAGCTAGGGAACGATTCCATTCACACATGGAGCATGGGAAGAATGATTGTTTAAATTACCCTGCACTGCAGTAATTATTCTGATCTTATCCTCATAATCCCTATGTGTGCAATACCTGGGGGATTATAACATAATTCTAGAGTCATCATTTAGAGCTGGTTCTTGAAATTTTGTTAAAAGAATTTTTCGAGATAGTTTTTGTTTATCTTCAAGAATCTTCCAGTTCACTTCCTTCAGTATCTCTGTGACACTCTCCCATGGATCAAACAAACCTATGACCATTTGTGCTGCCCTTCCATGAATATGTTCAATTTCCCCTGTTAGTCATCTTTGGTATGCATCCCACACACTACAGTAATATTCTAGAACCATTCACACGAGTGATTTGTAAACAATCTCCTTTGTAGACCGATTGAACTTCACCAGTATTCTACCAATAAACTGAAGTCTAAGTCTACCACATGAGCCTATGTGATTATTCCATTTCACATCCCTAAAAAGTGGTACACCCAGGAATTTGTATGAGTTGGCTGATTCCAACAGTGACCATTGATATTTTAGTCATATATTACTACATTGTTTAGTGAAGTGCATAATTTTACATTTCTGAACATTTAAAGCAAGTTTCCAATCTCTGCACCACTTTGAAATCTTATCAAGATATGACTGAATATTTATGCAGCTTCTTTCAGATAGTACATAATTACAGATAACTGCATCATCTCCAAAAAACATGATGTTACTATTAATATTTTCAGCAAGGTCATTAACGCGAACAGCAGAGGTCCCAACACATTTTCCTATGGTACACCAGAAGTTGCTTCTACATCTGACAATGACTCTCCATCCAAGATAACATGCTGTGTCCCTCCTACCAAAAAGTCCTCAATCCAGTCACAAATTTCACTTGATACCTCAAATGATCATACTCTTGACAGGAAGTGTAGGTGTGGTACTGGGTTAAATGCTTTTTAGACATCAAGAAATACTGCATCTACCTGACTGCCTTGATCCAAAGCTTTCAGTACGTCATGAGGAAGGTGCAAGTTGAGTTTCACATGGCCAGTGTTTCCTGAATCAATGCTGGTTGGCATTGAGGTGATTCTGTTCAAGATACCTCATTATATTTAAGCCCAAAATATGTTCTAAGATTCTGCACTAAATTGATGTCAAGGATATTGGACAGTAGTTTTGTGGATGACTTCTACTACCCTTCTGGCAGGCAGGTGTGACCTGTGCTTTTTTCGGAGAACTGGACATAGTTTTTGCTAACTCAGCTGCAAATTCAGTACAGACTGACAGGGATTCTGTTGGGCTTGGAGCTGTGTTCAATTTCAATGATTCCAGCTGTTTCTCAACTCCACAGACACTAATACTTATTTCATTAGTCTTTTCAATGGTACAAGGATTAAATTGGGGCAATTTCCTGGGTTTTCCTTCGTAAAGGTATATTTGAGCAACCAGTATTCATAATACTTTGTGGTAGACAAGCACGAGAAGAATGAAGACTTCTGTCTCGTATCCTGTCTCCTGTGAATTATAGGATGATGATAAAATATTTCACAACTGATACCATTAAATGCTTATCACATACATCATCACTATGTTGTTGGTAATGAAAGTCTCAATGAATATTGCTACAGTGAAATGCCATTTGCATTTTTCAGAAATCATTCATAAAATTATATATCTATTATCACTGCTTCAACATTCTTCTCTGACATCTTGAGCTGTGTCTTATTGTAGAAATAAAAAAAAAAAATTACACACGAAAAAAGGAGACAAAAGTCAATTTCATTGAGAAAACTGTTTCCCACAGATGAGTCCTTGTTAATGTTCGAGCAAAATCATAAAAGACTTTTCCTGGATAAAATAATATTCCTTTCTGTTGCTATTGGTACACAAAGTTGGTAATCAACAGATACTTGTTGTACAGTTTTTCCATTTCTTTATGAGAACTCAGATTGTACATATTATGAAAAATTGACTTTCTTGTTCCCTAAAACTGTACTACATTCTGAATTTTTTGAGAAAAAGCTATATTTATTTAAAAACACTTTGTTTGCCATAACATAACACACATGAGAAATCTGGCATACTTTCACAAAGTGAAAATATTATGCTATATCACTAATGGTAACACATAATTATCCTAAATCATTGGAGTTCTTATACCTTTGACAGAATACTTGATTAGAAAGTTTTCTTTACTTTTTGTTCATAGTTCCTCTTGTATGCCAATGTCTTTTATATTGTTCTTCAGTTTTATTTCTACTGAGTTCTTAGTTATTCATTTCTTCCTCAAGTCATTAAAGAATGGGAAACTACAATGTATTAATCTGTTTCCATTCTCTAATTGGCCCCATTTTACAACTATATCTGTTTTTTTATTTCCAATACAATTCATTGTCCTTCCTTGTATTGTATTTTTATATGCATGGATTAAACTTTGATCATTCAATTTACTCTCTCCAGAGACATAACTTCTCTACTTTGTGAACTTTTTTATAAAAACATGATCATGTACTTGTACTTCTTAGTTACTCAGCTTTCTGTCCATGCACAAGGCATTGTAATAAGGCTTAAACACAAAGAAATTGTTTTCTCTTAATAGGAACCGCATTAAAATACTATATTTCTGTTTCTCCTTGGTGTGTCCATTTTGATTTAAGAGTTTTTGTTGCAGATAATCTGACCATCAAAAGTGAAAGTCAATTTTATGCAGAGTTTGTGGACAACAAAGTTTCAGACAATGTTTTATTCACTGTTAAGGACTGAAATTGCTTAATTAGATAACATACTCATAAATAAATCACAACTACTATGTGTAACAGTTCACTGCATACAGAAATGCAATTTAAGAAACACTGAACTACAACATTGTAAGTTCAATAGTTTTTAATCACATTGCATCTTTGTTAAAAGGAGTTTAACACTGAACTGAGAGAAATATTTATCTGCCGGACATTGATTCTTCAATTTTTTGATTTATCCACTCGCGGTGTGCAGCAACATTTGTGTATACACCAGGTTTATTTGGCTGTCCACAGTCTTCACCCCAACTTATTATTCCATATAATGTAAACACTCCTGAAAATGAAAGTTACACATTAGGTAAGTGACTTTTTGCTTTACAAAATTTCAACATACAGAAAAAGATTTGTACTAATCTATAGAAAAAGGGTGTGTGTGTGTGAAGGGGGGCAGGGGGGGGGGGGGGTTGTCTGTTTACACAGCTTTCTTGGAACAATGTGCCTTTAGTGAAAAGACCATTCTGGCAATAATCCATATACAAACATTACAAATGTTTCAGATAGACCACCAAACACCAAAACAGAAGACTGTTTGTTGGCCAGGAAAATATACTGGATCATGTTTCCTTTTCCAACATCCAGTGATTCCATTTATGATTCAGATACAGGAGAACTTCAGCAAAGAATACATGAACTGAACAGAGCAAGTTTGATAGTAAGGTTTAACTATTTAAGTACAGTAAGATCAAAGTGTTGTAGAATCAGTATGTAAAGAGATTAATGATGAAGCTGTAAAAACAGCTGACACATTTGTATAGTTAGGACAAAAGAAAACAACAAGGGGATGGACATTTAAAGAAATAAACAGGAGGGTAAAATGGCTTAGCATTCAATTCTTCTTTGTTTGATTGTCTTTCTTGCTGTTGTTAAATCTTTCTGGGTTGTATTGTTGTGACCCATGAAACTTTTCCTTCCTAACATTCATCCAGAGCTGCACTGGACATCTTCAGAGATGTCCTCGGTTCTGCTGGGTCTTGGGGTTGACAATGGATGTCTGAGAGCAATGTAAATATTGTGAACAAGAAGATTGGTAGATGTTTACACGCAACTGTCAGAGATAAAACAAAACTATCAAACAATTGTTTCTCAAAGATAAACTTATCTGTAGATTCTATGGAGCACTACTGCCCATGTATCACTGATTTTCATGGTTTCTTCTTTACAGTTAAAATTAACACAAGTTATATATTTTGATGGTTTCTCTATATAAGGGAAAAATAGTCCATCTCTGTAGATAAATTTTTTTGTTTCAGGAAAATTTACTTCATGATTCTCTGATCAAAGAGCATGCTCTGCTACAGCTCATTCTTCGATTTTGCCTAGTCAGCAAACCATTTTATGTTCCTTCAATTGTGTATTCATGTTTATTTTGGTAATTAGAATATAGACCTTAGCACATGGAATTTTGTATACCCCATATGACTGTGTGGCAGCAGGCACAGTCCCTTATGTGGCAGTGGAAAGTCCTTGCTAACCAAGACATATTGATGCACATAGATCTGTTGAGGGATGGAGAGCATTCTGGAATCAAGGTGAAGACAAGCTATCAAAGGGCTAAGGTCCTGAAATAAAACCTTGGCAGGTGTCCAGGCCTTGACGTGACAGTCACATCAGGACACTTGAGGGCTGTGGTCTGACAACCCCACAAAAAAGAAAAAAAAAAAAAAAAAGAAATCAAATTATGGAAACTAAAAGGAGAAATAGCTGAATGGATCTTAAGCCTATGACCTTTGGCTATTGGATTTTGTAATGTAAGAACATTGTGAGTGGCAGGAAGGTTAAGACAGATCAAAAAAGAGATAGAGAACTACAGATTAGATATATTAGGATGAAGTGAAATAAGGTGGCTGGAATCTGGGGACATTCAAACACAAAATGGTGGAGTGCTGCTGTATGTAGGACAGACAAGTGAAGATGCAATGACTAGGAATGGTGTGGGGCTCTTCCTATCTAAAAACTACAAAAGTCGGTTAGTGGAGTGGATAGCAGTCTCAGAAAGGATAATAACCACACACATAACAAAAATTGTGTGAAACATCACTGTAATTCAATCCTTTACACCTACTGAAGTGGCTCAAGGAGAATTAAAGAAGTATTTTATACACAGCTAAATGGAGTCCTTAACAAACTAACTGCAGAGATATAAAAATTTTAATAGGGGACTTGAATGCAATATCTGGGTATGAACACATCATATGTGTACACAGAATTTGGAATTGAAATGCAAATAGTGAACTGCTGATAGATATGTGCTCTGAGCATGACCTAGTCATTCAAGTCACACTGATTCCACATCCCAACTGCCATAAGATAATGTGCATTTCATCAGATCACAGAACATATTAAGCTATCTGTGTAACCAGTCGTTTATCAGTGGAATATTTCCTGAATGGCTGAAATATGCTGAAGTTAAGTCACTGTTTAAGAAGGGAGATAAAGAAATAGCATCAAATTTCCGTCCAATTTCACTGTTGCCAGCATTCTCAAAAATTTTCGAAAAAGTAATGTACAGTTGTCCTTATAACCATCTTATCTCAAATAACATACTGTCAAAGTCACAGTTTGGATTTCTAAAAGGTTCTGATATTGAGAAGGCTATCTACACTTACAGTGAAAATGTGCTTAATTCATTAGACAAAAAATTGCAGGCAACTGGTATATTTTGTGATCTGTCAAAGGCATTTGACTGTGTAAATCACAATATCCTTTTAAGTAAACTAGAATATTATAGTGTAACAGGAAATGCTGCAAAATGGTTCAAATCTTACATCTCTGGCAGGAAACAAAGGGTGTTATTAGGAAAGAGACATCAAGCTATCAGGCATCATCCAACTGGGAACTAATTACATGTGGGGTCCCACAAGGTTCCATTTTGGGGCCCTTACTTTTTCTTGTGTATATCAATGACCTTTCATCAGTAACATTACCAGATGCCAAGTTTGTTTTGTTTGCCGATGATACAAACATTGCAATAAATAGCTAATCAAGTGTAGTCTTAGAAAGATCAGCCAATAAAATATTTGTGGTCATTAATCACTGGTTCCTAGCCAATTCTTTGTCACTAAACTTTGAAAAAACACACTACATGCAGTTTAGAACTTGTAAGGGGTGTCCCAAGAGTATATGTCTAACATACGATGACAAGAAGCTAGAAGAAGTGGACAGTGTTAAATTCTTGGGATTACAGCTTGATAATAAATTCAACTGGGAGGAGCACACCACAGAACTGCTGAAGCGTCTTAACAAATCTCTGTTTGCAATGCGAATTAAAAAAAAAAAAGAAGCTGGCATACTATGCTTACTTTCATTCCATAATGTCATATGGGATTATTTTTTGGGGTAATTCATCAAGCCAAGCTAAAGTTTTCCGGGCACAAAAACGTGCAGTAAGAGTTATATGTGGTGTGAACTCAAGAACATCCTGCAGAAGCCTGTTTAGGGAACTAGGGATACTAACTACTGCTTCCCAATATATTTATTCCTTAATGAAATTTGTCATTAAAAATATATCACTTTTTCAAACCAACAACCCAATTCATGGAATCAATACTAGAAATAAGAATAATCTTCACAAGGATTTAAAGTCACTTAGTCTTGTACAAAAAGGTGTGCATTATTCAGGAACACACATTTTCAATAACTTGCCAGCAGCCATAAAAAGCTTAACAACCAATGAAATTCAGTTTAAGAGAAGCCTAAAGGATTTATTGGTGGCCAACTCCTTCTACTCCATTGATGAATTTCTTAGTAAAACCAACTGATTTGTATATAAGTACAACATAAATTCTGCACAATTTCAATGCAGTAATGTGTTCATTGAAAATTTGTGTGTGTGTGTGTGTGTGTAAGTATAATCTAACTTCTGCACCATTTCAGTGCAGTAATGTGTTCATTGTAAATAAGTATTATAGTAGTTGTATTACATGTTTATTACCTTATAAATAAATAAAAAACTTTTTTATTTTAAATTCAGTGCATTAGTATTTGTAAAATGACTCTTAGTGTTCATTAAAAAATGACGATCATTCCACTTGGGACCTGTGGAATGGTACATTAGCTTATTTGTTTTAGTTGTAAATATTTGTCATGTATTGTTGTTTTTCTGACATGTTCCACATCCTGGAGGACCTTCTCACTATGGATCAGTTGGAATGAAAGTAAATCTAATCTAATCTAAAACTGCAAATCAAATAGATCACATAGTTGCAAACTATAAATTTTGCCACTTTCTGATAAATGTCAGAAATAAGAGAGGAGCAGACATGGGAAGCCACCACCCCCTATGTTGACTGAGTTCAGATTGAAGATTGTGGCAAATACAACCAAGTCACAGGGCCAAAAAAATAGATTAGGTGGTGTTAAAAGTTCAACATATCAAAGAAAGACTTGCCCTTGAACGATGAAACAGATTCTAGGTCCTCTCTCAGGAAAACTTTAGGCAGGAAGGAACTGAAACAGGTTGTAAAAGATTAAAAGCCAACTATCAACACACATCAAAAAAAGTTTTGCATCATCTCAGTTCTGAGAGTAGAGATTAACATAAACATAATTTCTGTACTTTTTTTGCTTATGAAAACCACACATTGCATGTTGTACCACCATACAGTGAGACCTTCAGAGGTGGTGGTCCAGATTGCTGTACACACCAATACCCCTAAATACCCAGTAGCACATGCTCTTGCAATGATGCATGCCTGTATTCACCGTGGCATACTATCCACAAGTTCATCAAGCCACATAATGCCACCCCAAAACAGAAAGGAACCTCCACCTTGCTGCACTCGCTGGACAGTGAGTCTAAGGCGTTCAGCCTGACCAGGTTGCCTCCATACATGTCTCCAATGATTGTCTTGTTGAAGGCATATGGAACACTCATCGGTGAAGAGAACGTTATGCCAGTCCTGAGCAGTCCATTCCATATGTTGTTGGGCCGATCTGTACCTTGCTGCATGGTGTTGTGGTTGCAAACATGGACCTCAGCATAGATGTTGGGAGTGAAGTTGCAAATCACGCAGCCTGTTGCGCACAGTTTGAGTCGTTAACACGACGTTCTGTGGCTGCACCATGGTGGCATTGGTGTCAGGGTTCCTCTGTGCCATAATCCATAGGTAGCGGCCACCCACTGCAGTATTAGCCCTCGGGTGGCCTGAGTGAGGCATGTCATCGACACTTCCTGTCTCTCTGTATATCCTCCTTTTCCAAACAACATCGCTTTGGTTCACTCTCAGATGCCTTGACACTTCCCTTGTTGAGAGCCCTTCCTGGCACAAAGTAACATTGGGGACTAGATCAAACTGCAGTACTGACCATCTAGGCATGACTGAATCGCAGACAGCATGACCTGTGTACCTCCTTTCTGGTGGAATGACTGGAACTGATTGGCTGTTGGACCCCCTCTGTCTAATAGGTGCTGCTCATACATGGTTGTTTACATCTTTGGGAGGGTTTAGTGACATTCTCAACAGTCAAAGGGACTGTGTCTGTGATACAGTATCCACAGTTAACATCTGTCTTCAGGAGTTCTGGGAACTGGGGTGATGCAAAACTTTTTTTGATGTGTGTAGGTGCTGGAAAGAGTATCTTAGGATTTAAGACACATCAAAGAAAAGAATGGATTTTTGATTATATGTGGAATTAAATTATCTGCAGGAAAGTACTAACACAAAAGATAAGTCTTTGTAAGACAAGAACAAGAAGACTAAAGCATAAAGAATACAATGTGGCAAACAAAACAATGAAAACAGAGATAAGGAGAGATAAAAGGAAATGGACAGATGAGCAGGTGCAGTTAGCAGAAGAGGCAGCAGGACAGCTAAATATAAAGGAGCTGTGCAGTATCACTAAATTATTCTCAACGTAGAGATTTAGACATGAAGTACCAGTTAAGAGCAAAGAAGGGGTGATGGTTGTAACCCACCACACACAGCTACAGATATGGGGGGAGCATTTCGAGGAGCTGTTAAATCATGAAGACAACTACCAACAACAGGTGAAAGATTTTTCAGAGGAAGTTGAAGCAGATCAAAATATAAATCTGCAGTGGGTGAAATTAGGACTGCTTTGAGAAGTCTAAAAAGTGCAAAGGCTCCAGACCTAGACAAGGTAGCATCTGAGCTCTTAAAAGATGATACTGAAAGTAGTGCTAAAAAGCTCCATCCCTTGCTGAAGAGAAGTCCCGAAAGGAAAGGAAAAATGGACTGGTGGTAAACCTTTCATAAAAAGGAAATTTTTCGGATTGTAACAGCTGGCATAGTATTACATTTCTGTCAGTGTCCAGTAAGGTCCTCACCAGCTATTTTAAATAGGATTAAATATTCGCTTGAATACTGACTGCTTAAAGAAGAGGTCAGTTAAAACAAATGTGTCCTTAGATAAATTTATAACTCTGTTACATAAATAAGAAACTGAAAAACTGCTTAAGAGACTAGTTATATTGCTGACTTCAATGTAGATGTAAGAACTGATGACAAATTTGCTTCACATTTAAGGAAACTTATTGCTACAAATGGACTAAATCTAAAATTTGACCACTGCACAAGAGTTACAGCAACTACTTCAATGATAATACTGTAACTAATTCTAATTCCAGTTTCAAAGAAAAATTTATTTTAGATTTAGGAGTATCACACAATGCAGCACTACTTGTATCATTATCAAAATTAAATTTAGGCAGCACAACAAACAGATGTAGTAACTTTAGCCAAAAAAACGTGGAAGCATTCAATAAAAAACTATGCCTCACTGTATGGCTGCTCAGCCAACACAGTTCAACAAATGACAACTACAGTAACTTTTCAATTGATTTCATGAGCATATTCAGCTAATGCTTCCCTTTTGTAACAGTGTGGACTGAATCTCATGAAAGTAGTTCATGGCTAAGAAAAGGAATTAGTGTGTCTAACATTAAGAAGAGGAAATTGCATATGGACAAAAGTCAATTTAAATCCTGGATTTCTTAAAGATGTGAGCACATACAAAAAACATTTGACAAAGTAGATAAACTAGAAAAGCATACTGCAAACAATACATTCATTTTAAGTGCAAAAAATAAATCCAAAGCTGTTTGGTCTGTTATAAGACGTGAGGTTGGCAGTGAACTGTACAGAAAATGTCCCTTTAAACTAATGATAAAGGTAGGATAGTTGCAGATCTCAGTGCGGTATGTGAATCCTTTTAGTTTCTTCATTAGTTGTAACCAAATGGGTGACTGCTCACTACCAAGTAAAATTCCTAGTATGGCAGAGAAAACCTACTCGGGTCTTAAATTTTCAGCTGTTTCAAGCACTGATCTTATTAAAATCATAATGTCCCTAAAAAGTTTAAACTCAGTGGGTTGGGATGAGGTTCCCACCAGAATAATAAAATCAATACATTAGAGTGTTGTACATCCACTCTCGCTCATAATCAACCAGTCTTTTGAAGAGGGATGTTTTCAGATTTGTTAAAATCATAAAAAATCATAAAAAGGTCAAACAGGATGAAATGGGAAACTATAGGCATACCTCATTGTTACCAATTTCTTCAAAAATGTTCGAAAGAGCTGCATGTGACCAAATAGAAAATTATAATTCATCCCACATATTATTTTACACAATCAGTATGCAGCGCAACCCATGCAATAAATGAATTGGTCACAGAAGTTAGCAGTTGTGTCAATAATAGAATGTGTGCATCAGCATCTTTTGTGATCTTAACAAACCCTTTGGCACTGTAAACCATGACCAGCATCTTCAAAAACTGATTAACTATGGTTTTCAAGGAAAATCTCTTTGTTGGATGTCATTATACTTAGCAAACAGAAACCAAAGAGTACTTGTTAATAACAGTGGCAAGAAATTCGTTTTTGGATGGAAACACCTACAATTAGGTGTTCCAAAAGTCTCAATAATAGGGCCACTACTATTTTTGTATTACATCAATGATATGCTATGCCAGGTTGAGTCAAGATACCATACTATACACAGATGATTCAACAGTGATAGCCTGCTGTAAA
The DNA here is from genome assembly GCF_023864345.2 of Schistocerca serialis cubense. NCBI lineage: Eukaryota > Metazoa > Arthropoda > Insecta > Orthoptera > Acrididae > Schistocerca > Schistocerca serialis. Next base: position 928,806,926 of record NC_064638.1, read on the forward strand.
ACCGATGAAGACTTAATCTGTTGTATTAAACAGATGCTTGGGGAAGTGGAGGCATGAGTAAAAAATAAAAATTTGAAATAAAACTTTGCAGAAACAGAAATTATTCATTTCACCACAAAACAATCAGCACAATGTACAACTGAGATTAGCTATGTGGACAAAAAATTGGACACTGCAAGCTGTCAAATTCCTTGGTGTGTTTAATAAATATGTTGTGGAGTGATCTTAGTCGACTGAACAGTCTTGTGTATGTCATGAAGGTCTTATCTAGCACCACTGACTTAGTAGTTAAGAAATCTGTATTTTATGCATATTTTGTTTCAGTAGTAAAGTTTTCTGAGGGCCTGAGGAAACTAACCTCCTGAAAGTCTTTAGGCTACAAAAAAAAAAAAAAAAAAGACTGTCCAAGCAATGGTGAGAGCTAAAAAGAATAAAAACTTCAAACCTCTATTTGAAAAACAAGATCTACTCTCCATTCCAAGCATGTGTAAATATGAGATTCTCATTTTCACAAAGACAAACCAACAACTTTTTGAGGACAACTGCTTCCTGCTGCAGTATGAGACTAGATCTAGGGGAAGTTACATGCTACCTCCCACAGTCTCAAACTATATGAAAAAACTTCACTCAACATGGGCATGAAATTTGTAAATAAAACCTGTAAGGGGAAAAGTGACCCAGAGCTAAGAAATACTGAAGACCTAGAAAAATATTTTAAAATAAATGCTACTATAGTGTAGTAGATTTCTTTATGTATAATATAATCTCTCTATAAAAAGTAACACTATAGAAATTATAACCATAGATTTTTTTAAAAGAATTATTGTCGCCTTATTTATTAGTCAGTAGATTTGTCTTAAAATTGACAAGTCACGTATGTCACAATCTTTGATTGTGTGAGGCATGCAACACCGGACCTACAATATTTCTGAACTGGGGACAAAAATTAATAGTGACATCCCCCTTTCCCTCCCACTTGAGCGTTTGAGATAGGATGTAAAAAAAAGTTTTTTTTTCAAAAATATGTTCATTTTGTAGCACACATCTTTCTGAAGATTTTGATATATTAAACATATATGTTCGAGGAAATGTAAGGCACATTATTTGGTCTCAAGTGTGCCAAAGTGCAGAGCAATACCTCTTCGCTCAACATTCTTCTATCGCATGTCACTGTATTTGACTCTCTGGAATTCAAACATTTATATTTTGCAATGGAAGCCAACAAGCCTGTATTCAGCACTGTGGAAATTAAAATGTTCTGTGGTGCCTCTTCTGCTGCCAGTTGGCTGGTTTGACATCCTACCCCCTTACAAAAAGCTCACAATTAATGCTGGGCAGGATTATTTGTGACCAAGAGAATAAGAACTCTTTAGAAAATTTGCACTCTTTATTGCCTATTAGCTAATAACTTTCTGTTTTGTGTGGCATAAAATTAAATATAGGAAACATAAAACCAGTAAAGACAAGAGACAAGCAAAACAGTACACATTTCTTCAATCCTTAGGTCTATGCATTTTTTTCTCTCTAATCTTGCTAAAGCTTTACATGGCATACTTTCCTTTCTGCAACAGAATCTATTGCCTCATCAAAGTTTGCCAAACTTTTTGCTACATGAAAAATCAAAATGTCATTGTCATTGATACTGAAAAAGCTGTTAATATGAACTGTACCCAAGAGTCGTGTAGTTTCTCTATTTGATTACATCTATTTTTTTACTGTCTGTTAGATAAAATGAAATAAGCCTTCCTAATATTGCAGCAATTGTAACACATGCCAAATAGGCGAGACTGTTTTAGTATAAACGGTCAATTTTATCTACCTCATTTACATAAATAATATGACAGAATATAATTCATGAAGGACCAATATCAAATACCTATTAGAACTATTACAAGCAAAAATGTTTATGTTAGGAAATAGTTTCACATTTTATTCATAAGCTCCAGTTTCTCAAGCATGAGAAAGTAGTAGTACAAAGTTTTTATATAAATTTGAAATTGTAATATTCTTCCACATAATTTATTTGATGTCACCATCTCTTTTCCTTCCTCGTATTAAGAAACAATCTTGTTATCAAACTTCCTGGCAGATTAAAACTGTGTGCCCGACCAAGGCTCGAACTCCGGTCCTTTGCCTTTCGCGGGCAAGTGCTCTACCATCTGAGCTACTGAAGCACGACTCACACCCGGTCCTCACAGCTTTACTTCTGCCAGTATCTCGTCTCCTACCTTCCAAACTTTACAGAAGCTCTCCTGCGAACCTTGCAGAACTAGCACTCCTGAAAGAAAGGATACTGCGAAGACATGGCTTAGCCACAGCCTGGGGAATGTTTCCAGAATGAGATTTTTTGCAGCGGAGTGTGCGCTGATATGAAACTTCCTGGCAGATTAAAACTGTGTGCCCGTCCGAGACTCGAACTCGGGACCTTTGCCTTTCGCGGGCAAGTGCTTTGAGGACCGGGCGTGAGTCGTGCTTCGGTAGCTCAGATGGCAGAGCACTTGCCCGCGAAAGGCAAAGGTCCTGAGTTCGAGTCTCAGTTGGGCACACAGTTTTAATCTGCCAGGAAGTTTCATATCAGTGCACACTCCGCTGCAGAGTGAAAATCTCATTCTGGAATCTTGTTATCTCTAATTCTGCAACTGTTCCTGCCATTGTCAAAACTTATTTTCTGTTTAACTTCACTAACCCTGTCAGAATTACTGGTTCTCTGGATAGGCATTATTACGTGTTCATACAACATGTTTTCCAAGCTATTCCGAGAATAGAACTTACGTGGCTGCTAACTAAGGACCATACAATTGACCCTTAGTAGTGTAGCATTCTGGCAAAAACTTTCGGACAAAATTTCATTTTCTTGGATACACTAGATCATAATATGTAATCTTTCTTACCTGTTAGTCATTTATTTCCACTCTGGTAGTCTTCATCTATGTATTTCACTAATAGCTATAACACTGCTTATCATTCACACATCCAATCAACCAAATAAACAAACAGTAATTGGTATTCATCCATTTGGGTTAATTCAGCTCAGCTTGTTTAGCCCCGTCCCCTTTTGTCTGTGGGAAAGGTTTTTATTTCTTGAGGTGACAGGGATTCCCCTGGCAAAGATATCATGTACACCAAGCATGCATTCAAAAATCAACTTATGATTTGTTCAGAAATCAACTTAGAATGTGTTCAAAAACGTTCAAAACCAACAGGGATGCATTTCAAAATCATATGAATAATCAATAGACCAATGTGTTCTTGCCACCCAGGGGAGATACTCCAATCCCCCCCACCCCACCCAGCTCCATGCCCCAGATCCGAGCCTGAAGGCATGTTATCTGATAATGAAAATTTGATTTGATTTGTGCACAACACAGTTGTGTTGATCTTATAAATTCTCTTAGAATCATATTAGAGCAATGCAAAGAATGCTAGGCACCCATGTACCTGGCATTCATTGATTTCGAAAAGGCCTTCAATTCTGTGAAACAAATACTGTGGTAGGTGTTGTAGAAGTATGGTATATCACAAAAGATTCTAATCATCTTCAAAGATCCATATGATGGCTACAAATGTTGTGTGCTCCACAAGGGAAGTCTCATAGAATCAACAGAGGTAACAACAGGAGTCCAGCAGGGTTGTATGTTGTCACCAATGCTCTTTCTACCTGTCCTTCACTTGGGTATGAGAAGTCATAGCAGACAGGAGACAAGGAATCAAGTGGGGAATCCATGAATGTCTTGAGGAATTTGAGTTCACAGACAACACAGTTTTATTAGTCCAAAGGCTCACAGGTGTGAAGACTAAATTAAATTCACCAAAAGAAGAAAGGCAGAGGTTGCTGGCCTCAAGTTAAATATAAGCAAAACAAAGGAAAGATGATAAATTCTGGAAACATTGAAGTGCTACTGTTTATAGGGGAACAGCACGAGGAGATTGTCAGTTCATTCCAGTATGCTGGGTGGGTGGTGGGAGATGATGATGAAACTAGAGGAGATGTGAAGAACCACATTAGAAAGGCAAATGCTGTCTTCATACAACCAAAACCATTAAAATAATACATACAAACAGAAACATTACATGCAAAACTAAAATTTGTATTTTTAATACAAATGTGAATGCTGTCTCCTTTACAATAGTTAAAGCTCGAAAGTAGACAGGATGGTAATGTCACCATTACAAAGATTCATAAATAGTTGTCTCCAGCGCATTATAAATATCTGGAGGGAGGAAAAAAAAGAGAGAGAATCTCTGAAGAAAAATGAACTACATCCCTACACAAGAACAGAAATGTGAGGGAAAGTGGAGATGACTGGGACAGACATTAAGGAAGCCAGACAGAGCAGCTGAGAAGAAGGCATCGAAATGGAATCCCCAAGGAACAAGGAAGAGAGGCATGTCTAGAGATATGTAGAAGTTGATGGTGGAAGGGGAGAAATGAAGGATTGACAAGACCAGTGTGAAATTGAGGGAAATGGATGGCCAGTTCTCCTGGATGCCCTATGCCTCCATAGGGACCAAAGTAAATAAGTCAAGTAAGATGTACACTGGTAGAGGAGAGTGTTTATCCTTTACAGGTATATTTTCTTTGTTAGTGTAGAAACTGGCCTGATGTCATGTTTCATTAAAACCTTCTCAATCTGATCAGTTACTTTTTTAGCAAAAAGGAGACAAGCTGTGTTCTTGCATCATTGTGTTATTTTCTTGTCCTTCGTCCTACTGTTATTTAGTCACAGAACTCTCCTCACTTCTTTTCCTGAATAGCCATTTTCTCAAAAGCCTGTTTCAAATGTTTTAAAGCAGATGTCCAGGTGTTCTGACATGGAAATTCTTTTGGCTCTGTTGACAAGACTTTTGACGACAGTACTTGTTTGTTGTGGACGATGGTTGGCATTCTCACATAAATATCTGTCCATATGTGTGACTTTCTCAAAAACTTTATGTTCCAACCTTCCATCAGTCTGACTCATAATTAACACATCCAGGAAGTTGTCATTTTCCATCTCCATGGCCAACTGGACTTTTGGATTTATATTATTTAGATAACAAAAGAGTTCTTCCAAACACCTTTTACCATGTGACTAAACCATAACTGTGTCCTCCAAAAACCATTACCATTAAGATGGTTTCTTATTTGCTTATCTGAGGGCTGATTGTTCGAATTTTTCAGAATAAAAATCAGTGATTGCATGACTCAGTAGTATACCAACTGCAACACCATCAACTTGCTCATAAAATTCATCATCCCATTTTAAATGGTCTATGAGTAAATGGAATGGAAATGACAATGGAATATTCTTCCTGGATATTTAGTTATGAGACAGACTGATGAGAGGTCGGAACATAAAGTTTTTCAGAAAGTCAAACACACAGGCAGATATTTATGCAGGAACTCCAACCATCATCCACAACAATCAAGGAGTGCCATCAGTAGTCTTGTCAACAGAACCAAGAGAATTTGCATGCCGGAACACCTGGATACCTATTTAAAACATCTGATGCTGGATTTGAGATTATTGCTACTAATGGAAATAAGTAAATACAGTTTTATGATTAGATAACAGTAAGCCAAAGGACAAGGAAATTACACAGTGATGGAAGAACACAGTTTCTTTCCCTTTTATTAAAAAAGTAACTGTTCAGAAAGGGAAGATTTTATAGAAATGTCACATCAGACCAGTTTTTAGACAAACAGTGAAAATATACCTCTATTGGCATATGGGGTGTACATAATTCCCTATAAATATTTTAAGGTCTATATTGGAACTACCAAAAGGACTGTGAATACACAACAGAAGGAACATAAAAGTGTTTGCCGACTAGTGATAGTAGAAAAATCAGCTACTGCAGAGCATGCTCTTCAATCAGGAAATGATGAAGAGGTTTTCTAACACAAAAATTTTATCTGCAATGATGAACTGATATCCACAGCTACATAAAGAAGCCATTGAAATATATATGCATGGGACTAATTTTAGCAGCAAAAAAGAAGCTATGATACTTGATCATATATGGAAAGTAGCACACAAAATAAATAAATAAATAAGTTTTATTCTTGACAAATGACAGTTCAGTAGCTGACTTTCATCTCCAACAAGGATAATCTCTGGTGATTACGAATAAACTTGTATCATGCCCCATTTTCACAACACACGTGCCATTCTCAGAAGTCTGACCCATCAGTTGGCAAGATTCAGTGGAACCACTAGCACCTCTGAAGATGTCCAGCACAGCTTGGGATGAAATGTTAAGAACGGAAATGTTTTGTGGACCACAACCACACAAACCAGAAGATTTATTGGCAGATAAGACATCTGGTCTTGAAAGACTTCGCTGTGTGATCATTTTTTGCTGCTGTACTGCTCCTTGTTGGTCCCTGGTCCTGAGTTCAGTTACCTGCTGAATAAGGAACATCTTTCTCTTCTTCATGTTACTTCAGATTAATTGACTGTTGATGAGCCACACATTTACTGCTGCCATTTCTAGGCTATTGTAAAATAAATGCATCATCCATCTCCTATAAGCAATCTTAGTTGGGTATTTACAAATCATTTCATCAATGACATCCACACAATACTTTGTGGCCTTACAGAGCATAACAGTTTATGGTTCCTTGTTTCCTTCTTCACTCACTACTAATTTAGGATGCAGTGTGCTAAGAATAATGACATTTTTATTTTCTTCCGTTGGTATAGTGTTATGGTGCCTTTTGGCTTGTCAGTATTATTCAAGATGATGGTGTAATATAAGTCAGCATTGTACTTCTTAATGAAATTTAGGATATCTCACTGAATCTTGTTTATTGTTTCCACTAATGATACTTTTTTCTAATGAAGTTTCTTTGCAAGCTTTCTCCTTACCAATGTAAGGAAAGGCATTGCAAATGTATTTGAAGCCTGTCCAAAACTGAAATCTGCTTTGTCAGGTTTGTTTGGCACAAATTAAGTAAACCTGCTTGCTTAAAATTAACTGCTCATCAATTCAAATATTTTCACCAGAGCAATAACAGTGTAAGTAGTTTCCCTTAGACTTGTTCCAAACTGCAGAAATATGAGTGAACATGTTGACAGGGATGTGGTGAGCTAGGGATGACTTCTCATCAAAGTGGAGGAAACTGATAAGTTTGTTGAATCTCTCTCTTGTCATTTTATCACTGATAGAATTAGGGCACCATGAATGCAACAAAAGATCATCCAGGGAAACATTAGCACAAAGAACATCTCTGGTGTACATGGTAACAATCAAAGCCTCAAAATCCCCCACAACACAGTCCAAGTTGTGATATTTATTTCATTTCGATCATCTAATTCTGCCTTTTTTAATGACATAACATATCAGTTTAGAAAAAATATCAGAAGAAAATGATGATGGAGTCATCCACATGGCAGAAAGTGGCTCCTTCTCTCTTCTTCAGGACATTCAAAGCAACCTTCCTTCCAAGCAGCAGTGTGTTAGCTACCTTTCCTTTGTTCTATCTCTATCAGCCATCATCACTATTAAGAAGTGGGGTTTTAAACTCTATTCCTTCACTGTTATGGAGAGAATTGGAATGTAAAGATGTCGAGTGATTGTAACTCCTCCCCATACTCACTACCTTGATCGTCAGTTGCCTCTGGCAGAAAACTGCCATCTGAATTCAAAGTAATTTTTTGATTCAGTATCAGAGTTCTCCAGAATATGATAAATCTCTTGATTAATAAGACATGCCAATACAACATAATAAAAAAAACACACATTACAGTAGAAAACACCTGCTCGACTGATGAAGCAAATAACAATAGCTACACACAGGTGGCAAATGACATGCCAGTGACCATCGTATAAATCTTTCCACGGTACCTAGCTCATCATTTGTTGACTGAAGCAAAATACAACTCATGTGCCTTTGTTGTTGTGGAAAGAGCAATACTGTAAAAAGGAGTTACTTCAGGGTTCAAATCACCGCTGCTGCTGTACAAAGTATACTTCACAAAATTTCCATAAAACCCTGAAATTTGTCACAACAGACACAATAAAGAAAAGTCCTGAACTTTGGTGGAAAACTTTAAAAAATAAATAAAAGTTGAAAGGTGTCTTGTACAAGAAGAACATGTACATCAACTGCTAAAACAGTTCAAAAATTGAATGAGCAATGAAAAGATGCCTATTGTGCATAACGAGAGTGAAAAGGGGGGGGGGGGGGTAATATTAGATTCTATTAGATTAGGTTAGTACTTGTTCCATAGATCATGACTACAACACTTCGTAATGATGTGGAACGTGTCAGGTTAATAAAATGTGTCTATACAAGATATTACATTACACAAAATATTACATGTCACTTAATAATTTTTTTATGGGGGTTGGGGAAATTACCCACTTACTACATCCAAAAACTCATGTAATGAGTAGAAGGAGTTGCCATTAAGAAATTCTTTCAATTTCTTTTTAAATGCTATATGGCTATCTGTCAGACTTTTGATGCTATTAGGTAAGTGACGAAAGACTTTTGTGGCAGCATAATTTACCCCCTTCTGAGCCAAAGTTAGATTTAACCTTGAGTAGTGAAGATCATCCTTTCTCCTAGTGTTGTAGCCATGTACACTGCTATTACTTTTGAATTCATTTGGATTCTTAATAACAAATTTCATAAGTGAATATATATATATTGTGAGGCTACAGTGGATCTCTAGCTCTTTAAATAAGTGTCTGCAGGATGATCTTGGATGAGCTCCAGCAATTATTCTGATTACACGCTTTGTGCAATGAACACTCTTTTACTCAATGATGAGTTACCCCAGAATATGATGCCATACAAAAGCAGAGAATGAAAATAGGCATGGTAAGCTAATTTACTCAGATGTATATCGCCAAAATTTGCAATGACCCTAATAGCATAAGTAGCTGAACTCAAATGTTTCAGCAGATCCTCAGTGTGTTTTTTCCATTTCAACCCCTCATCAATGCATACACCTAGAAATTTTGAATGTTCTACCTTAGCTACCGATTTCTGATAGAAGTCAATATTTATTAATGGTGTCATTCCATTTACTGTGTGGAACTATATATACTGTGCTTTCTCGAAGTTTAATGAGAGCCCATTTGCAGAGAACCACTTAATGATTTTCTGAAAAACATCGTTTACAATTTCACGAGTTAATTCTTGTCTGTTGGGTGTGATAGCTATACTTGTATCATCGGCAAAAAGTACTAGCTTTGCATCTTCGTGAATAGAGAATGGCAAGTCATTAATATATATTAAGAACAACAGAAGACCCAAGACTGAACCTTGCAGCACCCCATTGCTGATTGTTCCCCAGTTTGAGAAATCATCAGTTTTTTGCGTATTATGTGAACTGCTTACTTCAACTTTCTGCACTCTTCCAGTTAGGTATGACTTCAACCATTTGGGCACTGTCCCATTCATGCCACAGTACTTGAGCTTATCTAGAAGTATTCCATGATTTACACAATCAAAAGCCTTTGATAGATCACAAAAAATCCCAACGGGTGACTTCCGGTTACTCAGAGCATTTAATATTTCATTAGTGAAAGTATATATAGCATTTTCCGTTGAAAAGCCCTTCTGGAAACCAAACTTACATTTTGTTAAAACTTTATTTTTACAAAGGTGTGAAGCTATTCTACAATACATTACTTTTTCAAGAATTTTGGATAAGACAATCAGAAGAGAGAGTGGGCGGTAGTTGTTGACATCACACGTATCCCCTTTTTTATGCAGTGGTATAGCAATGGCATACTTCATTAATAACCTTTCTTAATGTAGCACAGTAGTTTTTATAATATTTGGCTGTTTCTGGGTCATTACTCTTTCTTGTTGTTAGATACAGTTCCCTTTTGTGGTTACAAGATATTTTTATTCCTTTAATAAGCCAATGTTTTTTTTCATGGTTTCTTATAATTAGATCTAACTACTTTCTTGGGGAAACAGTTTTCAAATTCTCTTACAAGTGTATCATGAAATAAGTTATATTTTAAATTAGCATCGGATTCCTTGTACACCTCATCCCAGTCTAACTGCTGAAGATTTTCTCTGAAATTTCTAATTGTTGAGTCATTAATTGAACGAACAACTTTGGAGGGTAGTTTTGAATTACTGAATGGAGCTATGTCATATACTGTAACTAGCTGAGCGTCATCGTGTTCAGAAAGCCCATTGTCAACAGGACAAGAATTTATGTTTTCAAACCTATCTTGGTCTATAAAAGTATTATCTATCAATGTGCTGCTGTCCTTTACTATCCGAGTAGGAAAATTAATGACAGATGTCAAATTGAAAGAACTGAGCAAGATTTCCAGGTCATTCTTCCTATTACACTCTTTCAGTGAATCAACATTGAAGTCCCCACGAATAATAATTTGCTTTCCCCTATCAGACAGATTGCACAACAAGGCATCCACATTTTCCAGGAATAAATGAAAGTTTCCTGAAGGGGACCTATATACTGCTACAATTATAAAAGAGCCCTCCTTCAGTTTAAGTTGACAGGCACATGCTTCTATATGTTGCTCTAGACAAAACTTTTATGTGTCTAAGCTTTCTACACAGCGATAACTTTTGACATATATGGTAACTCCTCCTCTCACCTTACTCTCTCTACTCATATGTGCAGCTAGTATATAACGACTGATATTTACCTTTTCCATATCAGACACAATGTGATGCTCAGACAGGCATAGTATATCTATTACATTATCAGATTCAATGTCATCTAAACAAACCAGGAGTTTATCTACTTTATTCTTCAGTCCTGGAATATTTTGGTGAGAAATGGTAATGTTATTTTTTACTTTGCTTTACTTTACTTTACTTTACTTTTGTGAGAATCTACTTTTTTCTTTAATCCACCAATATTTTCGTTAAATATGGTAATATTATTATTTACTTTCCTGTTGTGAGAATTTTGTGAGTTTTGGACCTCTTTAACACCTGCCTGTTTGATCTTCTCATTGGACACTGATATTAGTCTAAAAAAGAGGTACATACATGAGTACTAGTGTCCCCCCCTTATGGATTTTGCTAACAACCCTGCCAGGTTACCCTTCCATTTCCTATTGAGGTGTAGGCCATGCCTTGTGAAATCCCCCTTATCAATAGCCTTAACAGGAACCAATCCAATGTCTGACAGAGTGGCTGCCCTATGCAACTGATCTAACTCCATATTTACTCTCCTGACCAACATTGGTATGGGTCGTTGCCGATTCTATTTTCACCAGGTCACACTCAATACTGTAGCCCTGATCCCTATCAATCAAAGAGAAAAGACAGGAGTTCAGTTGAGGACTTGATGGTGATTGTTACGAAACTGAAATGAAGATGGGCTGCGCATAGTGAGGTAAAATATTTGGAGTGGGACTCAGGAGATTCTGTGTTGGATTCCTGTTGATAAACACACACACACAGGACAGCCTAATGTTAGATCGATTGACAATAGAGAAACAAGCAGGACAAACTCCGAAAGGAAAAGTTGAAGATCGTATTTTGTGGAGAGGTCTGGAAGAGGTCTATATCCAGCAATCAATGATAAATAGGTGGTGATCTTCTTAAAATTTCTTTATGCACCATACAATAAAGCATTATAGTTTTGCTGACCTATAGGCCTTCTGTAAATCAATAACTATCAAGCACTTTTGCTAGGACACAATGCTCCACACTAGTATTGTATCAGCGGCAGTCAAATGAAAACAAGACAAATGCAAAAAATGTAAGTAAACCGTTTATTATTTTAAAAGTAATTGCCATAACTCTCAATAGATTTATCTCAATGTGAGGCAATGCTTTCATGGAAAAATGCTTGTGGTTGCCTATGGAACCATTATTATACATAGGTGTATGCCTCTTCAACCAAAGCAAACCGATGGCCACAAATTATTTCTTCACGGCTATATGGAAATTAGGTGGGTAGAGATTGCGATTGTATGGGGAATGTGTAAGGGCTTCTCAGAGAAACCTATGCAGCTTAGTCAAAACAACCTTGGGAACAAATGTGTGGGCATCACCTTGCAACATTCCTGGGCATCTTAATCTGAAAGCACACTTCAATTTTTGGGAATTGTCCACATACCACTGTGCATTACTTGTGGCATCGTGTTCCAGAAAGTCAATGAGCAGCAGGCCTTTGCAACCAAAGAAAGAGGTCACCATAACTCCCCTGGAGTGTGTATGCCTGGTGTTTCAACTAAACTGAATCCTTCTATACAGCATTCATATTGATTTAACAATGATGCTGTTGTATATGCTCATATACAATGCTCTATAAGCATCCATTAAAATTAATTGCAATTAATTACATTAAATAGAAATAATATTTAATTTTTGGATTTCCAACCAGGTGAGCTCATTAAAATTGTGAAATTTTTCAATGAATTCACCTGGCTGGAAACCAGAAAACTTTATATTAGTTCAACTCACTGAGAAAGACATCATCATACATTGTCCAGTCACATTAACATGACCCTCACCTATGTTTGATGTCAGTGTACAATAACCACTCATGAATGGCAGGTGGCAACACCAACAGTGAAGGGTATATAAAGCGTGTTGGGGGACATGGAAAACAGTGCAGTCATTGTCGTAATGTGGAAACAGACCAATTTATATGACATCAAAAAGGACATGATCATTGGCTTTTGGGCCAAAAGTAGAAGCATTTCCAAAATGGCTAAGTTTGTAGACTGTTTAAGTGCCATCACGGTTAAACCAAAACCAGTGCTGAGGTGAATGCGATGTGCCACGCGCCATGGATGATAGGGTTGAAAAATAAGTGTGGAGGTGTGTATGGACAAATAGATGGGAAACTGTAGAGCAACCGACCATGCAGGTGAATCAAGGGGCTGCCAACATTGCTTCCTCAACAACAGTTCAGTGAACACTGCTGCATATGCGCCTCGGCAGCAGATATCTGGTTCATGCGCCTTTGCTGATTGGTGTTGATTGGTGACAGAGGCTGGAATTTCCATGCTAATACTGCAACTGGATTTCCACTGAATTGTTACAGGTGGACTTTTAAGATGAATCACACTTTATAGCATCTGCAATGAACCATACAAACGTTGGCTTGATTCCTGCTTTCATGCAAGATGACCGGCCCCAATTGAACAGCTTTGTCAGTGGGGTCAATATGGGGTAAGATCAGCTGCTTCGGGCGGCTACTTTGTCAAGCATAGGTTTGGTTCCTATTGGTGGTATTGGTAGGTGGGACTTCACAAGACATGACCTGCATCTCAATAGAAGAAGGAAGGGTAAACTGGCTGGGATGATAGCAAAATCTTTAAGGGGGGGGGGGGGGGGGGGGCACTGAAACTCATGGGAATACTTTTTTAGGCTAAGATCTGTATCCAGTCATCCTAATTGATTGAAATTAAGCTTAATGAAAAGTTCAGACAGGCAATTACTAGAGATGTGAAAATATCACAAGATTCTCATAACAGTACAGTGAAAAATAATGTTAGTATGTCATAAGATTCACATAAAAACACAGTTAAAAAGATGTTAATATATTGCATCAGAATATCAGGGGATTAAAAAACAAAGTAGATGAGCTTCTTGTTTGTATAGAAGATTTAGAAACTGAGGGTGTAATAGATGTACTATGCCTGTCTGAACATGATATAGTCACAGGTATGGAAATGGTAAATGTAGGTGGATATAAGCTTTCAGCACATGTAAGTAGAGACGCTATGCAGAGAGGAGGAGTTGCCATATATGTTAAAATCAGTCATAGTGTGAAAAATTTGGAAACTACAACACATAGAAGCATGTGCATGTGATCTTAAACTAAATAAAGGCACTTTTATAATTGTAGCCATGTATAGGTCCCCATTGGGAAATTTTCAACTATTTTGAAAAACTTGGAGTCTTTGCTGTGCAACCTGTCAGACAAAGGAAAGCAAATTATTGCTTGTGGGGATTTCAATGTAGATTTTCTGAAAGAGTCAGATAGAAAGCTTGACCTTGAAGTATTACTTGGTTCTTTCAATTTGACATCAGCTATTGATTTTCCTACTCGGATGGTACAGGAAAGCAGCACACTGATAGATGATAACATTTCCACAGACCAAGATAAATTTAATCAAATAAAAACTTTTCCTGTTAAGAATGGTCTGTCTGATCATGATGCACAGCTAGTTACAGTATATGCTATAGTTCCATGCAGTAATACAAAACAGTCCTCCAAAATAGTGTGTCCCATCAACAATTTAACACTTTAAAATTTTAGGGAAAGCTTGCAACAGTTAGACTGGGATGAGGTGAACAGGGAACATGATGCTAATTTAAAATTTAACCTATTTAATGGTACCTTTGTGAGTATATTTGAAAACAATTTCCCTAAGAAAACAGTGAAATATAATTGTAAGAAACCAGGTATAAAGCCATGGCTTACTAGAGGGATAAAAATATCTTGTAAACAGAAAAGGGAACTGTATCTTATAGCTAGGAGGAGTAATGATCCCAAAACAATGAAACATTATAAAAACTACTGCACTTTATTAAGAAAATTTATTAAAAAGTCCAGAAGTATGTGGACTATGTCTGAGAGTAGCACATCTGATAGTAAAATTGAAACAATTTGGAATATTGTGAAAAGGGAAACAGGGCAACTGAGGGCACAGTAAGACTGTATTTCTATCAAACATAATGAAAAGTTTGTTAACAAGAAGTCAGAAGTAGACAACATTTTTAATAATCATTTTTTAAGAGTTGTAGAGAAAATAGGTTCCAGCTATTCATTAGAAAATGCAAGGCAGTATATGGAAGAGGCAGTACCTATGCAATTTGATAAAATTGAAATTCGACCCACCTCTCCTACTGAAATTAGGAAAATAATAAATTCACTCAAAAGCAAAAACTCACATGGAATTGATGGCATTTCCAACAGAGTACTAAAAGCTTGTTCCCAATAAATAAGTAGGATTCTCAGCCACATATGTAGTAGCTCACTGAAACAGGGAATTTTGCCAGATAGACTGAAATATGCTATTGTTAAACCATTGCATAAAAATGGGGATAGATCTCATGCTAACAACTACCGCCCAACCTCACTTCTCACGGCTTTATCCAAAATTCTTGAAAAGTAATGTATTCAAGAGTAGTATCATATATTTGGAAAAATGAAGTACTAACAAAATGTCAATTTGGTTTTCAGAAAGGCTTTTCAACAGAAAATGCTATATATGCTTTCCCTGATCAAATATTAAATGCAATGAATAACCGAACATAATAATGGGATAATTGTGATCTCTCAAAGGCTTTTGATTGTGTGAATCATGAAATTCTTCTAGATAAGCTTAAGTATTGTGGTTATGAGTAGGATAGTGCACAAGTGGTCTAATGCATACTTAACTGGAAGAATACAGAAGGTTGAAATTAGCGTTACAGATAGTTTACAAAAACCAGCAGAGTCCTCTAAGTGGGGAGGTATCAATAATGGTGTCTCACAGGGTTCAGTCTTGGGTTCCTTATTGTTCTTAATATATATGTATTAACGACCTGCCACTCTATATTCATGAAGATGCAATATTAGTTCTTTTTGCTGATGATACAAGTATAGTAATCACACCCAAGAAGCAAGAATCAGCTGAAAAAATTGCAAATAATGTCTTTCAGAAAATTGTTCTCTGCAAATGGACTCTCACTAAATTTTGAGAAAACAAAGTTTATACAATTCTGTACAGTAAATGGAATAACACCATTGATAAACATAGACTATGAATGGAAGTCTGTTGCTAAGGTAGAATACTCAAAATTTCTGGGTGTGTGCATTGATGAGAAATTGAATTGGAAGAAACATATCGATGATCTGCTGAAATGGTTAGGTTCAGCTACTTATGCTATTAGGTTTATTGCAAATTTTGGTGATAAACATATCAGTAAATTAGCCTACTATGACTATTTTCATTCACTGCTTTCATATGGCATCATATTTTGGGGCAATTCGTCATTAAGAGAGAAAGTATTCATTTCACAAAAGTGTGTAATCATAATAATAACTGGAGCCCACCCAAGATCACCTTGCACACATTTATTTAAGGAACTCAGGATATTCACAGTACCTTCACAATACCTACATTCACTTATGAAATTTGTCATTAATAA
This sequence comes from Schistocerca serialis cubense, assembly GCF_023864345.2. Taxonomy (NCBI): domain Eukaryota; kingdom Metazoa; phylum Arthropoda; class Insecta; order Orthoptera; family Acrididae; genus Schistocerca; species Schistocerca serialis. The sequence continues at coordinate 928,823,013 of NC_064638.1, forward strand.
CCCATCCCAATTCAAAAATAACAGCAAAGTGCATAGCTACAACACTAGAAGAAAGGATGATATTCATTATTCTGGATTAAACCTCACTTAGGCACAGAAAGGGTTGAATTATGCTGCCACAAAAATCTTTGGTCATTTGCCAAATAGTATTAAAAGTCTGACAGATAGCCAACCAACATTTAAAAGCAAATTAAAAGAATTTCTGAATGACAACTCCTTCTACTCAATAGATGAATTCTTAAATATGAAGCAGTAACTGGAAAAAAAATTATTTTGTGTAAAGAAAACTTGTGTTAAAGTGACATATTCCACATCATTACGAAATGTCGTATTCATGATCTATGGAACAAGGATTAATGTATGTATATATGCATATATGTATGTATGTATGCTCCATTGGATAGATGGCCATGGGCATGGACGCCCCTGCAACAATCGTTGGAAGGCTTCAGGCCAGAGGAGGGACCATTATTGTCTGGGAAAGGTCTTTGTGATCTCATCATCCTGGAAGGCACAATGGATCAACAAAAGTATGCATCTGTCTTTGGGGCCAAGTCCACTCCTATAGGTAATTTGGTTTTCCCTTGGCACAATGGCACCTACCAGCAGGAAATCAAGAATCTGTGCGACCACCTTGAATGGGCTGTTCATGCTACAGATCCTTAACTGAGGAACCTAGCACAGCTGGCAATGGCATTGGAGATGACATGGATCTACATCCCTGCCAGTAACTTACAGAAGTTCATTGACTCCCTTCGTGGATGTCTGTTCTGAAAAAGGTAGTCATTCAGGCTTTTGACAGGTGGTCACATTAATGTGACTGGATCATGTTATAAAGCCTAAGAACATCATGGTGATGCACCATACATTTGACTTGTCAGATATCTAACTTAACCAGTAATCAGACAACACTACTTTATTACATTCATAGTATTTTTTAGTAGTTAATCATCTGCACTTAGATCAAAAATTGTGATGTAAGCTAGCTCCAGAAGGATTTTTCAGCCTCCCACAAGCTTACAGTACGACTTTGCCAATTAATTCCTCGACATATGCCCATCCACATCATCCCGTCTGACAATTACTTAAAACTTACAATGCTACATAAAGGACATATTTTCAGCTACTCAAATGCAATAGATGTTCAGCAGTTTCATGCACAGTACATGGTACATTCTTGAATTATATAAAGAATATCCGGTAAGTAATGCAACACATTATTCTTTTGGCAAATTTCAGTTGAAAAAATGGGGATTTGGTTGTGGGACATTGTGGGATATTCCTGCTCCAGTCCCCACAGTTTCATGTAGTTTCAATAGGTGGCAGCACTATATGTAGCCTTTAAAACGGTGTCTGTGATGGAGGTGTGTTTCACGTAGAGCTGTCATTGAAGTCCCTTTAGTGGAAAACCAGGGCATTGCAGATATTCATAGGCGCTTGCAGAATGTGTTTAGTCCTATGGAATTGAACAAAAGCACAGTGAATGGTTGGGAGAGGCACCTGTCATTGCAATATCATCAAGCAAACCTGTCCAATCTCCCACGTGCCAGTCAGTCACACACAGCTGTGACTCATGCAATGTTGGGAGGTGCAAACACACTCATTTGAGGTGATCAACGGATCACAGTCAAACACCGTGCTGTCGACCAGTTGGGGTACTCAAAGGTGTGTGCCTGCTGGGTCCCTCACCAACTAAGAGAGGAACATAAAGAGCAACAAAGGACAATTTGTGTGGAACAGCTTGCATGTTAAAAGGCTGACTCTGTCAATTTTCCTCAAATATTGTCACAGGTGATGAGACATGGGTTCACCACTTTGAATGGGAAACAAAACAGCAATCTATGGAGTGGTGCCACACCATCTCACATCTTGTTGCTTCCATCTGTTTGGCCATGTGGAGGGTGGACCCTTGGGAAACAGTACATGGCTGATGATGAATTAATAGATCCAGCTAGACAATGAACTGACATCATAACATGTAAATTATCTCCCATTATGAACTGTTCACTGGGTACATATCTATCCAGTGCATGGTGACCATTTTTTTAAACTTGAATCATAGTTGCTTTGCATGTTCCTGCCCTGTACTGAATGTTTCATGTTTCTTATTGAGATATGACACTGCTGATTTTTTTTATCTAGTTGACACTGCCGATTTTTTTACCTAGTTTACTGAACATATATATCTTTCTTCTTGCTTTAGCTGACATTTGTAGTTTGGTAAACATTGTTGACACATATGTGACATGGTCGCTGATACCAGTTTCGATGTGGACATCCTCAAAGAGGTCAGGTTTATTTGTTGCCATTAGATCCAATATTGCCTATGTGCAACTGCAACATCACACCAGTCAAAGATGGATCCCTGTTCCTAACTTTGTACTCTCCATCATGAGTGGGGTTCCTAACTATCTGTTGTAGGTAGAAGTCATTTAGTAAGGTTTCACAGGTTGTCTTATCATGCCCACCACTAACAAAATTGTAATTTTCCCAATTAATTGTTGGATAGTTAAAGTCTCCATCAATGATTGCAGTATGATTGGGAATCTTACATACAAGCAAACTGAGGTTCTCTCTAAAGTTTTTGGTTACACCAGGACATTAATCTGGTAGGCAATAGAAGGATCCAATTATCATTTTATACCCAAACTTGATACTGAGTCTTACCCAAACATTCTCACATGCAGCTTCAGTTTCTATTTCGGTGGATTTGAGTTTTTGTCTACTTCAACAAATTCACCAGCTCCATTTCCCATTTGCCTATCCTTTCAGCATACACTTAAATCTTCCCCAAAAATCTCACTGCCATTAATTTCAGGTTTCAACCAGCTTTTGTACTTAGTATTTGTGAGCTTCATGACTTTTTGGGAGTGCTTCAAACTCTGGCACTTTGTTGTGAGTGCTTAGGCAGTTAAACATTAGGATTTTAATACTCTCATCTGTGGGAGTAATTTCTTTCAAACTTACGCTGGTACTTTTGGGTTTCTATAGCTGTCGTTATCTGGACTGGATGGTGAGTCAGCTAATATAAAACTTCCTTGTGTGCGCCCCAAACACAGTCAGCTACCTGAGTGGCAGTCTCTGATGTGTAATGCGCACCTGACATATTTAGGGGGACCTTACAGTTCTCAACCCTATGGCACAAGTCCAGGAAGTTGCAGCCTAACTTGTCACAGAACCATAAAAGTGTCTGGTTCAGTCCTTCCATGTGACTCAGAATAAAAGGGCCATGATCAGTTCTCGGAACTATGCTGCAAATTATTGAAACTTCATGCTCAAGGCTGGTAATCTCAAAATTCTCTGCCAGTCACTGGAATGAGAGCAACTGTTCCAACATGCACCAAATCTGCAGTTGGTTGTATCCTATTCTCTCAATGACTGCTGCAACATGTTGAAATGAGCCCCCCTTCCAGCATGCCCACTGAGTGCACCTGGTGCCCTTTCCTGTAGCTTGCTATCATTTTTCATAATGGGTACCATCGTTCACCATACGTCTGAATTGATGATGATTAATAGACCTCTACCATTTCGTGTTTGCCTCCTCTTGACACTGGACAAAACAGGTTTCCCCAAAACAGGTGAAGTGAGTCCCATTGGCTTAGTTTCAGTTTCAGTGAAAGATAGCATCTCAATCCTGTTTTTTAGGGGGATCAGTACAACAACCTGAGTCCTCCCTGGTCCCCGTCTACCATGTATACTACACCTGGATCTATCATTGTCTCGCCACTTGCAGTGAAGTGGATGAGTAATGACAGATCCTGTACTTTCTGAAGAGGAGGCAGGGTCCACAAGAGAGAGTAGTACATGAGGTACCTCTTGTACCGGTGTCACAGGTGCACAACTCTCAGGAGTTCTTCCACAACACCAATTTGTGGCAGCTGCCAATTGTTTGACAGTAATTAGGGAGATTTCCAGCTGCTTATAAACATCAAACATCTCATCCCATGTACAAGGGGCATTCAAAAAGAAACAAGTTGGAGGTATAATTACAGAAACCAGTACCTGTATGTTAGAAGTATTGACCATGGCTGTTGAGACACTTGTCCCACTGTGACACAAGGTGGTGAATGGCTGTCTCATAAAATTCCTGGGGCTGCAATGTTAACCAGTTCCACATGTACAGCTGAACGTTGTCGTCCAAGGTGAATCATTTGCCCCGCAGAGCCTTTTTAAGGAGACCAAAAATGGTGTAATCACAGGGAGAGAGGTCCGGACTGTATGGAGGGTGGCGGAGAACCTCCCATTTGAATTTCTGCAGGAGAGCCGTGACTGTGTTGGCCATATTAGGCTTTGCATTGTTGTGGAGCAGAATGACTCCATGGGTGAGACTGCTGGGTCATTTTGATTTGATCACTTGCCGAATGGTAGTCAAGGTTTGCGAGTAACGTTGGGCATTCACTGTTGTCCCATGTTGCATGAAGTGAATCAGAAGGGGGCCATCTTGGTCAAAGAAAAATGTAAGCATAACTTTTTCTGCATTCATGTGGACTGCGATGTCCAGCTGTACGTGCAGAACTGGTTAACATCGCAGCTCCAGGAATTTTATGAGAGAGCCACTCGCTGCTTTGTGTCACAGTGGGACAAGTGTCTCAACAACCAGGGTCAATACTTCTGATACACAGGTGCTGGTTTCTGTAATTATGCCTCTGGCTTGTTTCTTTTTGAATGCCCCTTATAGAATGGCATTCACAGTGCGGCTGCGTTTTAGCTGGTGCAACATATTACAAGGCAGTGAACAAATAACTTTTAATTTAGCCTTTTTATTATCTTTTAATCTGTTGAGCTAAGTTGCTAATTCTCTATAAGAATTGAAGCAAATATAGAAAACAGGGTTGCTTTAAGGGGACACAAAAATCTGTGGTAAAAATTACTAGTTCCCTAAAATGTTTTGAGATTAATTATAGTGGTTAGCAAACTCAAAAACACGGTTAATTTATGATAAATGTTTCCAGTAGCTAAATCACAAATGCTGATTTACTACAAATTGCTAATAGATTATGCAAAGAATTACGGTAGCTTCTGAAAATTATGACAAACATACATTTATTTGCATTGAGGTACAATGAAATTCAGGGGTGATGTATTCTTTGACAGTAACTGTGAGACACAAGCACTGATTTTCAATTAAATAAAATATATATCCAAAATACTCACTGTTAACTTCTGAAAATCTGGTTTTTGTTAGTGTCTGAAAATTCTCAAAAATAACCTATTTCTCACATAATTGTACAATGAAATTAGAGAACGACTGTTTTGAATGAGGATAGACTTACTGTTCTCAAAAATTTTAAAAGAGCACAATTAAGTTTAAGCCTGTAATTGACATTGACAGTAAGAGTCTATCACAGCATTTGCAAATGTTCAAAATTCCACAATACATCACAATACAAATGTGTATTCATATAGTCCATGGAAGATTGTGCTGAAGGGGTGCAGACAGTAAAATATGAGAATAAAAAACTTCAAAGTGGTCCGTGAATGTTGTACACATGGTCACACAAAAAAAGAAAAATCTGAAGTCTGTTTTTATATATAAATAAATGTGTGAATTGCACAGAGTTTTCACTTAGCTGTCTCTGTGCACACTTCAACACTGGAATGCCAAAGAAGAATGCTACAACATGAGTTTATTTTGGTCAAAGTTACTAAAATGTGCAGCACCAACAATGCATATCTTCTGCCTGTTGCAGCTAATGACGAACTGCAACTATAAGAAGATGAGAATGGAAGGATGGAAACACACAAGTTCTCATATTTGTTGTAAGAATGCTAGATGAAAAATACTGCAGATATACAAAGAACTTTGCAAGGTAATCTTAGACAGGGGGAAGAACTTTATGATTTTCTTTGCAGGAAATAATTTTAGAACTGATGAAAAGTATTTATGTACAAAAATTCTTGATTGATGAAGTGAAGATACTAAGAGGTCTTACAACAGTATCCAAACAGAAGATGCCAAAACAAAATTGTTCAAAGAAAGAAAAATAGAGGGCTGTCCAGTAAGAAAGTGCTTTGCAACCATTTCAGTTCACTATCATAAGCCATTTATAATCTGTTGTTGGATATAGGCCTCCTCCACACTTCTCGATATAGTATGACAGCTTTTTGCATTCAAGTTTGTCCTGCTTGTTTCTCAATGTTAACAATTCACCTTCGATTAGTACTCTAGGTTACTTCTTGTCATGGAAAGTTCTACCAGAACATAAATAATTTAGGAATAGAGGTAACAAATCCTCAAGCAATGAGTTGTCAACAAGCACACAAAAATGAATGAAAACTTTGCTAGTTTTCAGATGAATCTTTCTCTAAGCTTAAGTAAAATACACACACACACACACACACATACACAAAAGAAACAAAAGAAAAAAAAACTGTAGAGCTACATTGACTTGGCTGAATACTCAATGCCAGGCCTGCAGCTTAGCTCATATATTCTTATATTGGGTGAGGGGTAGTCGGGTGGAATGGAGTGGGTGAGGATGGATAAGAGGCAAAGAGGTGGTCAGCAGGAGGTCAAAATGTTTGTCAGTTCAGTTTACAGAATCATAACTGAAAGTTAAATATGAGAAAAATTGCTGCCAGATGGTTTCCACATGATCTGAATGAAGAGCAGAAGGAAGTTCGCAAAAGGATAACAGAATTGCTTCAACATTATCAAACAGAAAGACAAAAGTTTCTGAAAAGCATTGTTGCACCTGATGAAACCTGGATACAAGATTTTGAGCCAGAACTTAACTCTCAATCAAATCGATGGAAAAGTTCCAACTATCCACATCCAAAAAAATTACACTGACACAAAGATTGTTATCAGTTGCATGAAGAAATTACTTCTCCAGTTGAGGTGTTCTTGTCCTTCTAGGCCTCTCCCAGTCGCAATCAGTAAGCTTAAATGTCCCAGGCTTCCTATAAAACGATGAGCAACTGCTTCAAACATCCTTCTTCCTGGTGCATTGTTGTTCTAGAAACCTCTCCCAACACAAACATTGAGCACTGTGGCCATTACCATCTGCTAATCTGTACAGCAAATGGGCATCTGCGAACTCAGCATTGCACTTTACTGGAAACAGTACACAGTTGATGCTATGTGCTTGCACAGTCCGTGATGAACACTAAGCAGTTGATGCTACATGCTTGATGCTAGTAGAGTGATAAAGTTAGTCTCATGTCACAAAACCAACAAAGTGAACCACATGTCAACATTACCTTCATTCAACTGGAAAAACAAAGACTGGCAATGAACTTAAGAATTACAACTTACTGTCCATTCTAACCAAATGTAATCAAGGGGTTATTTTCAACATCTTATGAAAGAAAGTGTTTTATGTAACGCTGGTATGTTCTGTTTTTGTGTGTTTCACCTGATTAATATGATTATGAAGAGAGACAGAAAATGAGCTCTAACATTGAAATAAAGTGTTTCCAGAGATAATCCTCTTGGGCTGTTTGTTGATGATGCTGTTATTTACCATCTAGTAAAGTCTTAAAAGATCAAGACAAATTCCATGATGATACAGATATTTAAAAAAAGTGTCAACTGACCCTGAACAATAAAAAGTGTGAAGTCCTCCACACCTCCACACATGTACTAAAACATTTCATTAAATTTCATGTTAACAGTAAATCACATGAACTTAAAGTTTGTTATATCAATTAAATACCTAGGGCCTACAATTATGAACAGCTTGTGTAGATAATTTAAGAGTAAAAGAAACCACTCACCAAAAAGTACGGGTCATCAACAGACATACATAAAAGACAAAGAAATCTTGCTATCTTTTGGAATCACATACACATGACTCTGCATTATACTGGCTGGATGCACAATGCCAGGATTGCATATCAGCAGGGGGACTAGAATGGGATGGGGTTGTGTCAGTGGGGTGGGCAGAGAGAGAGAGAGAGAGAGAGAGAGAGAGAGAGAGAGAGAGAGAGAGAGAGAGGGGGGGGAGGCAGGAGGCAAAAAGAGGGGTTTGGGATGGTTAGCTATGAATCAAAGTGAGGCAACAGTTTTGTTAGGTAAGAATGTGGAAAGAAGGGATGACTGCTGCATCAGATATGCCCTTCACAGAGCAAAATTCTGATGGGAGCATTGTATGGCAAGTTTTGATTTGGTGATGAAATGTAATGGTTTGTTGCCAAGATAGTGTTTTCTTGTATTATCATGAAACAGGTAATGGAGTGTCATGAGTATGACAAGCGAACTGCAGTTATTAAAACAAAGGCATTTTTGGTTGCAGCAACATCTCTTCTCATACTTACACTCACCAACTTTCTCCTCTGAATACCAGAGTATTCTGTCAATTCCTGCCTGCCTGACGAGAAGTGACCACCATGATAAAATAACAGAAATCGGAGTTCTCATAGAAAAAAATAGGTTTTTGTTTTTCCCATGTGATATTTGAGAATGGAATGATAGAGAAATAATCCGAAAGCAGTCCTGTGAACCCTCTGCTAAACACTTATGTGTGAATTGCAGAGCACTCATATAGATGTAGTAGAGTTGCAGAATATTTTCTGTAAACAGTGCTGCACAGCATCAATGTATTTGAAGAACTGTACCACTGATGCCAACAAAAGTTGTTTTACTCTCAGACAGCCAGTTTTGGACAAGTGGCCATCTTCAAGTCACCCACAGATCAATTAAAATGTATGAGAAATATTGAATTTCAAAATAATTATGGTGAACCACTGTATGTATCAGATGTGAATAAACATAAGGTTAAAGGAAAGTTCCTTG